>NC_092214.1:65513986-65533555 GCF_043381705.1 Parasteatoda tepidariorum
CAATTGTTAATAGTGTTTGCCTTTGGTACTATTTTAAATATATATATAGATAGATATATAGATATATATATGGAGAGGAGGAGGAGGTGGCCACTCATGCGTCTATTGTTGGTGCAGGGTTTTATAGTTATATGAGAATTTGGGTATCTCGGGAACTATCACCCTTATTAATATGGTTGAGAAGCCTCAGTTGAAGGGGGTCGTTCAGTAAAAGCCCGCTTCTTCAGTGATGACATTATCAGTACAAACCATCAAGAGCGTAGACGAAGACCAATTCCGATGCCACGTGGCTGTTTTAATCCGCCGCAGAGATAAGCCCACCATTTCTCGCCACCCTATCATTCGTAATGATTTCCTCTATAGCGAGGGTACTTGAAGGGTATAAAAAAAATTTTATATAACAGTTTGCGATCGAAAACTGGATAGTCTCTCATGGTTATGACAAGGGTTTTATTTGAGAGTAGCAAACAGTTCGTCAGCTGGCAAATGGTGAAGTAGGATATTTTCCACCACTCGTAGGGTTTTTGAGAGTTTTCAATAGCCACTTGTCGATCCCACTCTTAAGGTGTGATTTGAAAATCCCCGGAAAATGATGAAGGATAAAATGTTTTATTCAATTGAAATGATTGTTTATAGGCTGTTATTATAGTTGTTTTCCTAGTTGTAAAACTCGTAAAAGTTTTTTTTTTTCTTAATAGAAAAAAATCTGTTCATTTGCAATCTGGATCTGAATAAATAAAAAAAACTTTTTTCATTTTCCTCCTTTTTAAATAACAGTTGGTAAATGGCAGCTTTATGTTTTAAATAGTAAATATATTTTGCACTTTAAAAGCACTTTATTAACTGTATATTTTTTTTAAAAACTCAAGCCTAAAGCAATCACTGGAAATTTTGATGTAAAAATAAAATTTAAAGAGAAATATTGTTACATATTTATTGCATACTTTATACAGCTTAATAAAATATTTGAGTGATACTTTTTTTTAATTACTAATTATTAAAATATTTCATATTGCTTTAACTTTAAAAATAAAATCAATTATATAATCTGACAAATGTGGTTTCCACCATAGAAGCACTCGTAGGGTGTGTTTACAACTATATTTATTACATTAATAAACTGAGTGTTTATTACATTTAAACCAATACTTGCAAGCATAGATAATTTCGAACCATCTGAAAATTGTCTTTTATACGAGGTTAGTTGAATAGCGATATAATAGCTGGGCTAAACGTAAACGACATTACTTGTTAAGTTGATTAAACTGTTTTGTAAACTAATTATGGCGTTATTGAAAAAAGTCAAGCAAAATAACGGGAAAGAGGGCTTTTGGGGATCCGTGTGTATTTGAAAAATGAGTCTTGTCTATTTTTTATAAATTTATGGTGCCATCGTATAATGCAACTTAAATATCAATTCTGTATTTTGTTATATGATTTTATTTTTGTTTGTATTTATTCTTAAAATTTAAGCAAACAATAGTTTGTGTTTTTACTAATAAATGGGAATAAAATAATAGCCGCAGGAAATTAAATTCAAGCTAGTAATTATATATCCTTTTAACCTGTCATCATCCCCGTAAAGTTCCTTTAGATTCGTTTTCGAAGTATATCGCTCTTTTTTTCCTAACTGTTACAGATATTTAACATTCAGATTGCATATACTTTATTTTAAATATTTTTTTAACTGAGTTTAGTCTTGATATATAATGAGCATAACAAAGCACATACTCATGCATATCTAAAACATAACTAGAATTGTGTATACAATAATTTGACATCTCTCAGTTAGAATTAATGGAAAAATAAAACTGGAATAAAATTAGCTTTTTTAAAGATTTTTTGTATAACAGTAAGCATTTGAATGATTTATGACTCGGTATGACGCATGAAAACGTGATTGAATTGCAAAACATCATTTGATTCGAATCCAACAGTCTCTACAACTTAAACTGTTTTTTTTTTCTTTTTAAATTTGATAATTGGAATCTGAAATTGTTAAAAGAGAGAGAGAGAGAGAGTGTGTGTTTACTTAATTTTTCATCGCATCCTCTTCTCTTTTATCCCATCATTTTCAGCCACCAAGTTTAAAACATTTTTAGAATAAAAATTATTAAATCCTGCTTCAACTTAGAAAAATCTCAAATAATCCATTTATATACGCAAACAATTCGTAATCTACCAATATAATATATAACAATAAACCACCTAACCCCTTGAAATCATGCTTCCACCTTGCTTTTCCGCTGAATTGGTTGTTGATCAACAAATTATTTCATGCTGTCATTTTTTATTTTGGGTATCAAACAAATACAACTTGTGACATTTGTCAGTGCATTGATCATGAATGAACATAAATTGCATTTGCCCAACTTTGCAAAGGGCAGGAGGTACCAAAAAAAGGAAAGAAAGGACAGCTTTTTGCTCATAATTGTCGATAAGGCTGATCTCTCTGATTTCCAACAATTCGTTTGATACAAAGGATCTCTCCTCTTAGAGGAGCAGATGGCTCGTTCAACTAGATCCAGTTACTACACGGACTCCCCTTGCTTGTCACCTCAAACCCTGCTGCTCATTAGATGCCAGAAGGAAGAAACGATGGGGTGGTTCTCCCTGTACTCCATCATAAAACGCTCTATATTCACTCCACTAGCTCGAGAAAAAAATAGAATGTGGCATTAAAATTTATAACAATTGAGGTGAGTCAAGCAAACAGCCATAACCCTGAAACTGCAAAGTGAAACTATATGGGGGTACAATTGTTTCAAAAGAATACACTTGTAACTATGTCGTTTGTTCCACAGTTTTGCACTTTGTAACAAATGCGTTCTAACTATGGAAGCTTTTGTGCCACTTTTCCGTCATAATTTATTTGCTTTGTGCCTTGATATCAAAAAGGTGTAAACATTTTGAGAAATTACCTTAAATATTTCCCCCAGATGGCCTAGAGTAATTCAGGATAAAAAGGTTGCTTTTTTGCCCTTTTTGTTTATTAATTAAAATATTGCTGTTAATAGTAGTTATTAAATTTTTTACTCGTAATTAGTTTTTGAAATGGAAAAAACGTTTCTTTCTAAACTTTCTGTGTCACTTGAAACAAAAATAATTTAAAAAATGTTTTCACAATTTTGAGTTTTCATTCCATTCATCATTTTACTGAAACTTATGCTTAAATTGGGTAGATTTTGCTAGAATTTTCAATTATGATTTCTAGAAAAATTAGAAAATTATCTCCTAAATTGTTTTGATCAGGAATTATCCATTGTGCTGAAATTCATATATAGAAAAGTTGACAAAATTGTCTCTTTTTATGGAAGGAATTATGGTAATTCGAAATAATTGCTATTAAAATAACTGTTAAAATCTTCATGTTGCCATTTGAATTTATGGTGAAGAATTTGATGAATTGAAATCAATATTAAACATTTTTATTTAAAATAAATTATAAAAATGGGCATCAAATCAATCAAGAAAGGAATGTGCTTCATATTTCTCATTTTAAATACAAATATTACTAACTTGTTGATCTAAGTAGAGATCTAAATATAACAAATATTAATAAAAAGTAAGTTAAAGATTTGCTCTCAATTTTTATTATCCTCATTGTTAATTAGTAGATCTCAGTTGACATATAAGCCATCTGTGCTTTAGAACCGAACAATAAACTCTTTGGTATCACCAAATAAATATTTAAATCATGATAGACCATTTTTATTGTAAATCTTATCGTTTTCGTAATCAATTTAATCAAATAATTGATCGCGGTCGACATATAGACCAGCAAAACAATAAAGTGTTTGCCAAATAAATATTCAAATTGTGGCTTCCCTACAAAAAAAACTTTTCTTTGGTATGCCAATTATAATTATAAATCTTATTGTCTTCATTATCAATTAGTCGATCACAGTCAACGTATAGGCCAAAAGTACCTTAAAACAAGACAATTAACTCTTACGTGTTCGCCAACTAAATGGTAAATTTGTAAATTGTGGCAGACCCAAAAAACAATATTGGTTTGAAATACCAGTTTTTCTTATTGTCTTCATTATCAATTAATTCATCACTGTCAACGTATAGACCAGCAGTGGCTTAGAACAAAGCAATTAACTCTTAGTTATTCGCCAAATAAGTGTTAAATGTGCAAATTGTGGCAACCCTACAAAAACAACATTGGTTCAGTAGACTGCTCCCTCGCTAGTTTAGAGAGATAATGGTGTCGCGTGCCAGCAACCTTTATCCAGCGGCAAATCGACACCACCAACAGCCACCACCTCCACTAGTGTGCCAGTGCTTGTTACATCAGAGGCCTCCCACCCCTGCTATTCACTTTCCCTGATTTAAGCATAAGCCAAATGTTTATTTCCTCAATCAAGTCATAGAGAACATATGTGATTTTTTATGGATATATTAAGCATAGCAATTCAAGCATATATATATATAAATATATATATATATGATTAAAAATGTATCTANTATATATATATATATATATATAGTGATTTTCAATATAATTTATGTTTTAAGCATAAACAGTTTGACATAATTAGGGAGTTGTATCATGTGCTAATAGTAGAAAAGAAAGGAACACCAAGTTGCGGAAAATTGTGTTGCCAATTTTTTTTGAATAATTATGAAATATTTTATTATGTACTTTATGTCCTCAACAATACAAGTTCAGAAAATATTTAGGGAATTTGCAATTTTTAAAAAAGAAATTGAACAGAAGACATTGTTCACAAATTTATGAATAGTAATATCTGGTAAGCAATATATGCAAGGTAAAAATTTCTAAAAGAAACATTACATGCAATGTAAAAGTTTTTGAAGAGAAGGTTGCTTCATCTTAATCCAGAAAGAATAAATTTCGAAATTTTTAAAAAAAAAATCCCCTTAAAGTTTGAAATTAAATATCAAAAATTATTTTACAGAAGCTATAAAAAGTTTGATTCGGAGTATAAATAATGTCTTCAAACGGAAATAGAGCTTAATGAGGATTTATACAGTGCAAACATCTCTTCATATAAATAAAAAGAAAACTTCTAAACTTAAAACAAATCCATTTCACAACATAAATAAAATAAAATGAAAAGAGGATTTATTGAAGTCCCTATATTAATTGGATACAAAGTCGAGAATCTTGGCTTCCAAATAAAGCGTTTTCGGAAATGTTTCCTCAAATGTTTGATGAGCAACTCGCACATCTAACTCAAACGAAACAAAAAAAAATAATAAACATAAAAAAGCAAAAAGCAACAGCAGCGTCGGTCGAAACGCCAAAACCAGGCTCTGCTTATTGAAGTGAAACCGAGACGATATTCTTTTTACAAAAAGATTCACAGTGAGCCGTTTTTGAGATAGTTGTTTGAGAAGTGGGTAGAATGTCCCTAGTGATTTGCTTTCTCACTCCTTTCTGTCCCTAAAGGACACTGTCAAGTAGAATGCTAGAGGATGGGGTACAGGTTGGGCGGGGAAGTCCGGTGCGAGCAAAATAGACATCTTTCGGAATTTGTTTCTTTTGGTTCCTTCCCTTACGAGCATCACGTGAGCTTGGAACGCTTGCCTCGTGACTTAGGAAAGCGGAATTCGGACAAACGTTGCTTCCTACTTTACTCATACCAATTGTTCGAGAGAGGAATTTCTGGTACAAGTCGAAATTTTTAAAAGAATAAAGTATTTACGTTCGAGTTTATCGCTAGTTTATAAAATGATTTGACTGTAATTTAACCTGTTAAGAAACGTTAACTTTGTGTTTGCTTTAGATTAGAATTAATGTTTCAAAATGAGCAAAAGACTAATTTATGAACTAGTTGTTTTTAATGAATCATTAATAAATAATTTATCAGACTGATATAATTTTTCTATACAAGTGCGCTTATGGCTGCTGTTGGATAAATATCTGGTCACTTTACTGTTAGATCATCATCACTATCCGGGTTAATATTTTTATAATATCGAAACCAGATCAATTTAAATAATGTTACTCACGAAAATAAAGTTTTTTTCAAGTCATTCCTACTTTACTCATATCAATTGTTTGTAAGGAATTTCTGGTACAAGTCAAAGTTTTTAAATGAATGAAAGTATTTAGGATCTGGTTTATAGCTTGCTTATAAAATGATTTAACTGTAATTCAGCCTGTTAAGAAACGCTAACTTTGTGTTTGGTTCAGATTAGAATTAATGTTTAAAAACGAGCAAAATGCTTTTACCATAACAATTAATTATTTTTTTAAAAAAAAACTTTTGTTTTTAATTTACTGAAAATTTTTGTTTTAATAAACATGTTTTTAACCTAAAATAAATAAAAGAAAAAATGGCATTTTACATTCATGGTATTCAATAATTACTATGTAGCATGTATTTCGGATTAAAAAGCATTATAGTGTGCTAGGTATTACCTCTAGCAGTCAGACAAGTATTAAGGGGGTAATATCTAGTTAATACAATAGAAATATATAGTGTGCTTTATGCGTACATAATTAATTAAAGGCAATGACTTTATAATAGTGAGAATATTTAGTGCGAGCTAGGTAGTATCTAGTTAGTTTTTGGTGATATTTAGTTAGTAATAAGTAATATCTATAGGGTATCAGGTAGTATCGAGACAGTATTAAGGGGGTAATATCTAGTTAATACTATAGAAATATGTAGTAAATTTTATGTGTACCCAATTAATTAATGGTAATGACTTTATAATAGTGAGAATACTTAGTGAGAGCTAGGTAGTATCTAGTTAGTTTTTGGAAATATTTAGTTAGTAATAAGCAATATCTCAAGGGTATCAGATAGTATCAAGAGAGTGTTAGGTATTTAAAGCAATAATTAGTGTTATCCCTTCAATATTATATTACTGCTATGATATAAAGGTAATTAGGAAATAATCAGAAACAATGGTTTAAGAAATTACTGCTTCAATTTTTGCTTTGTTTCACTGTATACACTAGAGTGCAAAAGGTTTTGGTCCATCTGTGTGGTAGGCATTTTGGCCTTTATGTGCTTTTTTCTGTAGAGTTCTTAATCAAGCCAACATATATACTGCACTTGATTTCGCATTTCTTTATCAACATGCTATTTATTCGCAAATGTAACCCTCTTCCGATAAAATTTGAATATTTGCACGCAGCTCAGCTGAATAGTCCTTTTTTTTAAAAATTTCGAGTCACGTAAGAACTGATTTTAAGAAAACAATTGTTAATATTAAATTAACAGAATGCGTATAAAATTTCAATTAAGACTCAGCAAATAAATCTGCAAATACTATACTTATTAGTTTAAATTGTATTTTAGCTAAATATTATATTATGAGCAAAGAAATTCATCCAATACTTATTATGATGCATAAAAAACACAATTAGTTTAATATATGATTGATATGAAATTTGTATTTTATTTAAATTGATTTCTAAAGCACTTACTTTCTAGTTGATAAGTATACTATGAAAGTTTACAAATGAATTATACATTATTTTACTGCATTTTAAGTCAGCAATCCTTAATATTGAGTTCGACCATAGACTTTTGCACGCTAGTGTAGGATAATTGAAGAACCTATAAAACGAGACTTTAATTGATGTTTTATTCCATTTTTAAAAAGATTAGACTATTTTTGAATGATATAAGCCTGAAAACAAACAGTTGTGTTAACTTTCAAAGTGTATTAGATCGATTTCTTATACATTTATTAAACTTAAATTGGATCCAACTATAATATCAATACTACTAATTTACAGTTTTTCTACATTTTAGTAACAATTCCAGAGACTTTAAAGTTTCCATTGATTTACTGGTGTTATCACAAAAGACTTTTGAACAGAATTTTACGCACTATTCTTTTTTTTTATTTTTTATTTTGGCGACAATTGGAAAACAGGTTTAAAATCCCTCGAAAAAGGGATGCCAATTAGATGGGAATTTTAATAAATTGTAGAAAATATGACTCGATAATGAGAGGGCGATTATTTTGGAAAGAAGGGTAAAAAAAGAGGCCAGGAACCGACATTATTTTCCCATAAAATAATTTAATGAGGATAGAACGTCTTCGGAGGAAAGTAGAATGGGTGTTCTGCTCTGGAAGGTCTCTGGGAGTTGCCGATAAGAGCCTCCCACACCACCCCCACATCCAACAGCGCCAAGGCACCGTGACTGCTCAACAAATGAATTTTAGTCAACCTTCGATAGCAATTAGGGGGAAGTATTGTAAAAAGAAAAAGCGTCGCGCTGCATCACCGTAAAGAAGCTAAAGTTAGATCGAAATTCCCCAACTCGACCACCGCACCAGCAGTGGGGGTGTGTCAATCTTCGGGGCCCTCGTGGGACGGAAATCGGTATCTTTGCGGGACCAAACTTCTGGCCTGGGCCCGTACCCGTGAAGCGTGACCACAGTGAGAGGTGGGAAAGAGGCCAAAATGCACTCCTGAATGCCCGAGATAGTGTCTTTTGGCTTAGGGTGCATCCTCAACTTTTGCAGCTACCGCCCTCCCTCAATGGTTACGCTCAGTACCTGAAGGGATAGGGAGGGCGCATGTTCGCCGCCCCAGTCGATATACACGGCCGGATAAAATATGATACCTTGGGGAAATCTAAGCTCTGCCTGTTTATTTTGCCAATAAGTTTTGGCTGCCAGAACTACGACTCTAACTTAAGAAGTTCTTCGAATTTGTTAACACTTCAGCTTTAGAATACAGTTTGAAAAATAAAAAAAAATCCACCTATTTTTATTTTTTGGTCTCATTTTAAGGTTTATTTCTATGTCTTTATCTTTGAGCTGATAAATTGGTTCTGAATAATACTTTTGAAGAACTTCTAGTGAGTGTGACTTTTTCCTTTCCCTCCCTTCCATTTTTTTTTTAGCGGCAGTAAAACAAAAACGTAACGAATCTGATTGAGACTGAAATTGAAACTGTTTTTTTTCCATTCCTTTATTTTTATTATCATATAAATATGAAAATTTTTATGAAGTTTGAGAATTTTAAAAAAGAAAATTTAAAAAAATTTTAATTTTACTTCAAGATGGAAAACACAATAGATTAAAAATAATTTTTAAGCCATTTTATATTTTATTCTATGCACACTTTTAACAAATCAGGTTAATTCAATTTCAAATACTACTTTTGCTGACAAATTGGATTTGATTTGGGAGACATTTTGGCTTATAAACCACGAACTAAACCTCTTAAGGAGACGGCATTAATCCAATTTATTGAACATTCAGAAAGCTAGATTACAGGCGCCACCATTTAATTCCCAGCTAAGATACATAGCAAATATCTTCAAAATATCTATACCACGACGAAATAATATATTCAAAGCAGATTTTTATATACACGAGGCTTGTTTTTATTTTCCACTCACAAGTCATTTGGGCAAAGTACAGTTGTCTCAATGGTCTAGAAAGGAACGCAATAAGGAAAGGACTATCTGGACAATCAAGCCCTTTCCTCCTGCGAATATGTCTCTGAGGAATCGATCTTCTCTTAGCTGTTAGGTCACCATATTGTCCACACTCCCTGAAAGCCGCTATCACTCGGTCCTTCTACACTCGCTTAGGGGTTATTTCTGCATTGAAAATGGATTCGCTCCAGACCTTGGTTGTTGAGAATGTTAAGCTTAAGATGGTCATTTCTCCCCTTGGACCAGCATTTAATTGCTTTAGTTTGAAGTAGCAGAGATTGAATCATTGGGAATAAAAATGTCTGTGGCGGATTTGAATGGGTTTAAACTAGACTGAATTGCTTTATCAAATAGGGTTATTTGTCTGGAACTTGTCTGAGGGTTGTTTTGAATATGTCTTTAAAGTTTGTATTGTAGTTTGGGGGAAGAAAAACAAAACAGCTGGATGTCAGCGTGATATTTTAATTCCATTTATTTTCTTCACTTGATAATATTATTCCAAATATATCTCCACGCATTGCTTTATATTTGCGATGCATTACTTTATTGTTAAGAAATTTTTTTTTTCAGTCTTTGCAATATAATAACTCAAACCAGTCATAAATTGATTTTCTGAAAATCATAAAATACTATAAAAATATATGTACTTTGAAGTTTTTTTGTATGTTTGGGGCAAGAAGAACAAATTAGCTGGATATCAGTATGATATTTTAGTTCCCTTTATTTTTCCTTAATTTATAATATAATTATAATACTATTCCTGATATATTTCTATGCATTAATTTACATTTGCGATATATTTCTTCATTGTTTAAGAAGCTTTCCTTAATTTGTTTGCAAGTCTATATAATGATTAAAGTCAGCCATAAATTGATTGTAAAAATTATAAAATATTAAAAAAATATAGATGCCTATGTATATATTAATTTTCTTTTAGAAATATAACTACAGAATTCAAATGCATATTTAGACAGTTGTTTTATTTAACTTATGAAAGAAGTTAACAAGAGATAGGAGAAAGAGATTAAATAATGAATTCTCAATAATGTTATTATCATTGTTTAAAATTTTATGAATATATATGTATCTTAAAAATTCAAGAACTGAAAATCTTTTTACATAAAGGATTTAAAAAAACCTTTTAGATGAATAGGATGTGTTTTTTATTAATTTTTAATCCCAGTCAAACTAATAGTCATAGAAATTAAGGAAATAGTTAAATTTTTTGAATTAGATCAGTTTAAATTTAACTAATTCAACTGTTTAAATGTGATTTAAATTCATTCGATACCCATAAAATGTTACTCTACAAGTATAGGCACATTTAAAAAAAGATTCATTCTTGTCTAGTTAAAGAATTTTGAGAAGTGCTTAATTAATTTCAAATATATTTAAAGTATATATATATATAAATATTTTCAATACCATACTTTTAAAAATGCAAGCTATTGTGTAAAGGATTTCAAAATTAAAAGAACTATTAAGTATCATAATGTGCTGATTATATATCGTAAAAATCAGACAATAAATATTTTGCTTTATATGTAATTTTTTACTGTAATACGTTTGAAATTAACTTAACTAAGCAAATGAAATAAATTATAAATATAATACAAATTGCAAAAATTTAGTGTCATTAAATGTAATCTCAATCACTGACATATTTTTTTTCTGATATACCCTGGTTATCTATAAGTAACTTATTTTTAGATTATTAGACATTGCATCAATAATAATTATTTATCTTTACTTCCTAGTCGAAGAAGCTTTGAATTTTAAGTTATAAATTGTAATTGTTAAAATACTTTAACTCCTATCTTAAAGTAGTTACTTTGAAAGGAAAAATTTGAAAAATAGAATTTTCACAAAGTATTCAATAGTAGAATTTTATATATTAGTATTCAAGTTAATATGAATGAAATATATATTACGATCTGTGTTCAAGTTAATATGAATTAAAAGTTACACACAAAGTATTTTATTTTTGTCACAGTAATTTTTTTTTTTAAAAATTAAACTGAAATTTCCAAGTCTCGTTCTCTTTATACCTATGCATGCTGTTTATACCAACGAACAGAAAGATAAGAGATTTACTTAAAAAATTTTAAAAAGACAAAATCTTTGAAAACTATCTAACAATGAACATAAAATTACAATAAATAATTTTCAAAAAATTTATTCTTTTAAGTGTGATTTCCATTTTCTTTTCTGGGAATTATCATGATTAAAGAGCAAGACAACTAAACTAAAGTCCTCTTTTAGTTGTCTAATGCTTAACATTTGTTCTCTTTATACCTATACATGCTATTTATTTCAACGAGCAGTAAGGTAAAAGATTTACCTAAAAAATTTTAAACAATACTTTAAAAAGAACAAAAACTTTTAAAATATCTAAAAATGAACATAAAATTATAATAAATAATTTTTTAAAAAAATATTCTTTTAAGTGTGATTCTCATTGGCCTTTTTGGGGATTATCATGATTAAAGAGTAAGATAATTAAATTAAGGTTCTTTTTTAGTTGTCTAATGCAAAAACAATGGACAATCAAAGCAGTCTGTAATAAATGAAATAAATAAAAAACAAAATGTTATTATTTTGATTTTATTTATTTATTGTACGAAATGTAAATATCTTGTAACCATTTCCTTATGATTAATCATTTAAAGTTTTAAAACCTTGACACATCAAACATTGACATTTGCCAAATAAAGAATCTGTGATTTCCATTTTTAAACAAATTTAAAGCAACTTTAATGCTTACTGCATAAACATAACATATCCTGAATTAACTTAAAATGCATCAAAACTATCATGCACCTATCTCATACGTATACTAGTTTTGATATTGGTGATGTCGCGTCATAATTTCATTTCAGGAAACAAAAAATAAACAAAATTTTCCCTATTTATTAACTCTTTTTTCACTATACTGATTTCAAAGGGGTTATTAAATGCTCCTTTATGAATAAAACCCACATTATACAGTCACAAATACAGTTCTCGTAAAACATGCACTTCAACAAGCTTGCTGATGCTAGACACGGTTTTCATTTTGAAGGAAACTTAATGAAGCTTTAATGAGGATTGCATGATTAAAAAATTAATTAGCATTAACTTAAAAATACTAAATTCAGTTCATTGCCTAATATGATGTAAGCGCCATAATTTCGTTTCAAAGGACAAAAGAGAAACGAAATTTCTCTTAGCTATTTACTCAATCCTTACAATGCAGATTACATAGGGGTTATTAAACGCTCCTTCATGAACATAACCTGCATTATGCATTCACAAATCTAATTCTCGTACAGCATACACTTCAACAAACTTGTTGCTTAGTATGTGTCTAACTATTATTAAAAAGTGAAGTGTTACTATTTCCATTTTTTTCTCGTATAAAATGTAAATATTGCGTAATAACATTCTTATGATGCAACATTTAAAATTCTGAAGAATTATCATGCTTTATATAGAACAAAACAATCATTGACCATTGCTAGACACGATTTTCACGTTGAAAAAATTAAATGAAGCTTTAATGGTGATTGCATAGTCCCAAAATAATTAGGATTAACTTCAAAACATAAAATTCAATTCATTGCCTAATATGATGTAAGCGCCATAATTCCGTTTCAAAAGACAAAAGAAAAACGGAATTTTCCTTAGCTATTTACTCATTCCTTTCTGTACTGATTACAAGGGGGTTATTAAACGCTCCTTCATGAATATAACCTGCATTATACATTCACGAATCCTAGTACAGCATACACTTCAACAAGCTCCATTGTGTCGGATCCTAAATCAGGATTTAAGCAAAGAGAACGGGGAGAATTTTTGTCGAAGAAACTGTCATACGAACATGGGTACTCCGGGCTGCTTTTCAATATTTAAGGATTCAGGTTCCCCTACCTCCCATACCTATGGTGGTCACTCCACAAGCAATGAAAATTAAATATGAATAATGGAAAAGCCTCGTGTGGAGATAAACACGATCTCTCTAGGACTAACTCTTGACCCTCGATGCACGGTGGGAGAACTGTTTCAACCAATCCCAGTCCAGAGACCGCCTCCCAGAGGTATTGTTGGAGGAGAATGATAGATCTATATCTTCCTCTTGCTACATTTCCACCAAGACTACGCTTTCCATAGCCTGTGCCAACTCTCTTGGTTTGTTTGCTGCTTCAATTTCTTTTTCTTTTTATATTTTGCTCGTTATTTTCCTTTTATAAAGTGGTCCATCAAAAAAGCACAGTAATGCCATGTATAGTTTGACTACAACTTAAATAACGTCCTTTTTTCTGAGCTTGTGGTTACTTTTTAAATGCTATTAAATATTTATTGGAAATATTTCGATCTTTTTTTCTTTTTTCCTTACCATTTTTGAGTGAAGCATGGAGTTGAAAATAAATTTAAATTTTCTTTTCGTTTGTCTACTGAGAAAGATTAAAGTTAAAATATAACATGTTTTATAGGAGCAGGATTTCATTTTTATTGATTTTCAAGGTTGATTTTCCATAAGAATAATAAACTGCATTTTAAGAATTTTCAGTCCAAAATTACGGTAAAATAACCGTCAGAAGTCTGTCCATCCGATTAACCATAAGGTTTATGGTTAGGAACATTTTTTTACCTTTACGGTTTTGAAAAAGTTTACAACTGGTAAAGTTAAGAATACTATACGGTTTTGTAACTATTTGCACTAGTATAGTTTCTAAACCATAAAGATCGTATTTAAACAGACATTAGAGCTCTATGAATGCTGCGCCATTTATGAGTGAAGGATAGTTTCTTATTCTAACAGTCTAGGGTCACCGATTCAAGAGTGTAGGACGCTAGAAACCTTTCATATATTGAATGGAAGAAATATTGTGGTATCAGCGCTAGGATTTGAGCCCCTATTCAACCGGTCATGAGATTGAAAGATTAGCAATCTCATCTAGTGTTTACCCAGTTGAACGGAACAAAATATCTTTCTAAGATGGACCTAGTTGGCGAGGATAGAATTCTGGGTTTTAAACCGCATTAAGTAAAAATAACCAATAAACATTTTTCTTACACTTAACAGTACAGTTTAAATATAATCTTTTGTATAGTTATTTGATGGTCTTGGTTGAATACGGTAAAATAAAAACGATTAAATTGCCATTTAACAATTTTTACTGAAATTTTTTTAACATTGTAACTAATTTCAGCCATTTTCTTAGTATGAAAAGTGTAATTTTTCAAAAAATGAGAGACATGATAAGCATCAGCTATTACAAAACCATATTTATAAAAAGTCATAATTAGGATCAATCAGTAATTTTAAGAAATACGTTAATTTTATCTTAAATTTGAATTTATAGAAAATACTTTATCCAAGTAAATAAATATCTCGTACAAATATTTATAAAGAAGGAAAAAATATTACGTTAACAATGCACAAAATTTTTAAAGCTATTTATTTGTTTAATATTCAAAACAATCAAACTCCTTTCTAAAATGCCAAAATTCTCACTTTTCTTTAGAAAATATAAATACATATAAATCGGAAACATTTTTGTAACATTTTTTCAAAACCTCAAAGAATAAATAAGGTATTTCGTTCTTGATTTACATTCGTATTTCAATTATATTACTTATTTCATTCGCCTTGCTAAAGTCAATATAAAAAGCTTAAAAACAATTTGATTAAAAAATCTATGTTGATCATATTCTAGGATGGACTCTTTACTAAGCATTTGTAAATAGATTAAGTTAATGCTTCAACGTGTAACTTTAAGTTACTTTCTTAAAGGAATATAAATGATTAGGAAAAGTGGCAGAAGGTTAGCAAGTATCCGATTTTTCGGTGATTAATAAGCATAATATACATAGTCGTGTTCTTTATTATTCTTAAATTTTGTAGCAACACTTTTATTTAAACACAAAAAAGAGTTACTATTTGTCAATGTCACATTATATAAAGGCTTTTGAATATAAAGCATGCATGCGAGCAAACAGAGTGCTTCGACTATAGTTTAACGAAGTTGTTTTCCAGAAAGTAACATTTACAAAATAGTTTTATGGATTTGCGTCAATCGTAAAATCTTGAAGCGAAAGTAATTTTAAAAAGTTAGCTTAGCACACTATTTTTGTCTTAATTTTCTTAAAGTTAAAATTAAATATTTATTTATTATTAGAATATTCGAATAATAACAAAATTTAAAAATGAAAGGCATATACGCGAAAGAAAATAAAACACCACGACTGTTTTTTTTTAATACTACTGGTAAGTGAATACTAACCAGTAGAAAGTAATAATAACGGAACAATTTTGCTGGTTTACTTTAATCGTGAAATCTTAAAACGAAAAAAATTAGCAGTGATATTTTTATCTTAAATTTTTGAAAAGATAATTTTTTTAAAAAAGTAAAGTAAGTAATGTGCACATTTTTTAATGAAAAGCTCTAATTCAATGAATAGCGACAAGATTTTAAAATGAATGGCATATACAAGTACAAAAATAGATAGCTTCGACTGTAGGTTAAAGTTGTTTTCCTGGATGAATGCTAACGAGTAGGAAAAGTAACATTTACAGAACAGATTTGTGCGGTTTTATCGCTTTTACCATACTTTACCATCCGTCGCGCGTCATATAAATATTTGTAATATCGTTTTTGCCATACTTGTTTTTGCCTTATTGTACTATAATTAAGTGTCATGATCATTCATCAATTACTGTTAATAATTACAATCACTTTTATATTACATTAATTACAATTTAAACAATTTAACGCAAAAAATAAATTTCAATGTTTTCAAGCATAGAAAATTTAAAAGTACAATCATAAATAAACATCATAACCTTTATGATTAAAACCTGATAAAATTAACTTTACATCGGTTCATAAGAGATTCATGCAAAAAGGCGTATAAAATATTAAAACCTAAAAAAAAAAAGATCGTCATTAAACTATATACGAAATTATAAACATAGATTTATTACACAAATAAAACTAAAGATTAGATATAAATCAAAGTAATCTGACATTATTAGTTATTTAATAACTTCTTTATTCGTAACGTATTAAATGAAAATTTATTATGATCCCAAAAATCAACACCTCTATGGGTATTTGAAAGATCAATGAAGCACCTGTGTTTATACAACCAATGAGTTTTACCATTTAAGGGAGCAAAGTAATGAAAAATGTTTGGACACTATCCCATTGTTGGGGTCGACTCCATAAAAATCATACAACTTCATCAAATGAGTTGAACCCTTTGTTTGCAAAGGGAACTCTCTTCCTAAATTTTACTATCTCCAAGCAACCATTTTACACCCGGTAGCAGTCAATCGCTTACCGCCTAAGTACAAAGCACAGATGTCCTGGCTACTTTAACATTATTCTCCTTGCACCACCCCCATTGCGCAAACATGTTAGGTCCTAGCAAACCACTAAAACTCACCCACTCCGTACGCGCACCCCCCTTTCAGTTGCTATGTTTTTATTTTATTTTGGTTCCGGACCCTCTATTCCGTCTTTAATCCGTGTAATGAGAGAATCAGGCTGGTTTAGGGGTGCGTGACAGGCTTTTAGCGACGGCGAATCTGATTCCCCTGCTTTGCTCGCCAACTTGATTTCAACTAAAGCCTTCTTCTTGTTTGAACAGTTTCACTTTAAAACTCGAGAAGGAAGTTAAGGCCTAATATCCTTTTCATTGTATCCTAAGCTCGTTTTAGAATGTTATTTTGTTTTTACTCGGAGGGGAATTGATTGATAGTTTGTTTGTATTTTTTAATGAGATTGTAATTACAAAAGATTACAAATTTTTCAATGCAGGTTTCATTGTTTTTATTTTATAATCTTTAATTAAAATATATTATATTTTTTTTTAAAAAAAAAATCCACTTTATCAATTTTTTCTCTCCTCCAATCTTTACTTTAAAAAAATCTAATCTAATATTTTTAATTAAATCATGATAAGTTTTGAAAAACAGTGAAATTTTTGAAAAAATTGATATTAGTTTAAAATTTCAAAAAAAATCTAGTTTTAATGCAAAGCAAGTATTTAGAAAACAATTTCAAATTTTTCAAGTCATTTCGACCCAAATTGAAAAAAAAAAAGAGATTCAATAGTTTATAATTAGTGGTCTAAAGTAAATATTTCTGATAGTTGGTGTAATTTGGTTCTAAACGTAACGATGACACCTGAGAATACTTTATTTCCACCCTGTATATTTTACGGTATATTTGATTATTAGCTCCACCAGATTGACCACATCCGGCAGTAATTAAAGTAGTAGAGATGGTTTGAAGAAACAAATTGTTTTTACAAATTCCGATCTGTCAAAGTAAATATCTGTGAATTGTGTGATACGTATCTAGATCTCAGACCTGGCCAGCTTCATACCTAAAATTATAGTGGAACTATAATGTTTAAAAGTTTCTAAAAGCCTCACAAAGCATTTGCCAACACCTTTTATATTTTTCCAGGTTGTTGTCAACCTGCCCAAACATCTGACTAATTTTATTACCTTCTTGTATGATTTAAGGGTTTTGCAAAAACCTTGCATAGCCCACAACTCAAAATATAATTTAAAAGCTTTATATTAGTATGGCTCTAAGCAGCTGATATTGTTTTATTGCTACACTAAGAAAAAAATACGGTCAAAACTACCAGAATGTGGTAAAATTTCCCGCGTTACTGACTCTATGGGAACACCAACATAGCTCAGTAGTTTTTATCGAAGTGCTTTGGTATTGATTTTGGCAAAATTAAAATATATGGTTTTAAAATATGTGATAAAATTTGGTAAATATGGTAAAATTTGATAATTTTTAACGTTATACTTTAAAGAATGGTATAAGAACCATTTATTTCGGTTAATTTATTTTTCAGTTCTGTATTTATTACTATATGTGTGGTAATAGGAGCTATAATTTTTAAAATCAGAATTTTGTGTAAAGCGTTACTATATGAGCAAAGAAATTACCAAATCAATAGTTTAAAAGTCGTATATTTTTTTTTATTACCAGAATTATGTTGTTGTTTTTTTTACCGGAAATGTCATTACCATACAGTACTGTAATTTTATCAGAAATTTTTCACCTTGTACTCTGTATATTTGAATTTGAATTGTATTATCTGTATATTTGAATTTGAAATTTACATTATTACTCTATATTATAATATACTGTGTACACGTTACAAAAAATAAGACAAATTTTGATTCCATTGAATGTAAAATCATTGCTTGAATAAATCCGCCAAATGAGCACTGACTCAAACGATATGGAAGGCCAATCTATTGAATTTATTGTAGTAGGTGAGATGGGTCAGGATCGACAGATGGGACAACCAGGGTTTAACTATCCATCCATAAAGTATGGTTTCCCTTTGTAGGGCGTGCCCCCGCATAGTGCACGAGCCCCTCACCCATCGTGTTGTTCCACCTCGACAATAACACACGCCCGAATTCAATAGCAACATACAGGGAGCCCCACTTTTTTTTTTCCTAGTATCCCTACCAACTTATGCCATTAATACGCAGACGGAGTTTCTCCGCAAAAAGGCAGTCGGTAAGCACTTGTGTATCAGACTAATTGGATGAAAACCACTGTGGCATATGGCACACCTAGCACAGGTTAGTTTGGTTGATTATAGTATGGCGATGAACTTCATTATATTCGATTGGTGGGGGATAAGTTGAATTATTAGGAAAGTCAATTACCTAAGCTGAAAAATAGTGTTTGTTCAATAAATGCATTAAAAAAATGGGAGGGGGGAGTACTAACAGCAAGTTGCGCTGGCAGGTGTAGAGTACAGATTAGAAAAGTCAAGCGTAAATGGTTTTTATTACCTTACCAAAGATATTCTATAACATCTAGACTACAGTGTTGTAATCTGAAAACCTTGTCTTTGAGTGTTATAAAAATAAATGTAATTAAACAAAATTCACTGTTAAAATAAAATTATGGTGCAAATAATTTAGCAATTTATTTTATTATAATAAAATATCTAAATATTAATAGAAATTTGTAATTTTTCTTATAATCGCCGTTGAGCAGCTGACCTGATTTTGAGACAGCGACTACTAATGTTCAACTCCGCAACCTTATAATTTTGAACCCAATCCGGAAGACAAGGGAACTCCGGAATCAAGTAGTGGGCGAAATTTGCCTTCGTGGGGATCTCTTTTTTTTTTTTTTTTTTT
>NC_092214.1:65533566-65608490 GCF_043381705.1 Parasteatoda tepidariorum
ACATGAAGAAGAAAACCCCGAAAAACTCCCACGGTTAGCCTCATGGCAAAAGAACTACCATAAACCATGTCTACCACTGAAGATATTTTAAGTCAGCAATACTCTGTAATCGGTGTGAGCCGGGTGCGAATTCATATCGACCAGTCATTGCTGGGATTCGAACCCGTTTTACTTCATTGGAAGGCGAACGCTCTATCCCCTGAGCCACCACGGCACGATGCTATACATTTGTATAAAGTTGGCTTTTGAAGTAAGCATTATTTAATTCGATTTTTAAGAAATATACTTTTTAAGTAAAGAATAAGAACTATTACAGCAAAAGCAAATAAAGTGTATTGCGCTAATAAGGAATACAATTTGCTTCATAGTTGTATGCACTTAAAATTAATAAAACTAAATGCAAATCAATAATTAAATTTAGTATTAGTATTTTCATTAATTTACTATTATGTCTACAAAATGAAAAAATTATATAGGTATTAATAGCTGTTATTATAAAAATTATTAATTTCGAACTTTTAAATAATATCTATTCATTTGGACTTCAAAAAATTATGAATGAAATAAATTTATATATAATTAATTTATTTCATTCATAATTTTAATTTAAAATTAATAAATAATTAATATTAAAATAAATAGAGAAACCAAGAATGTTATTGTAAAATATCATGACTGCTGCAGTAAAATTTTATTGATAAAAGAATGTAATTATTCATATTTGTTTTAAATAATGATAAAATTATACTTTAAAATTGTATTTTAAATAATACGTATTTAATGCAAAAAGTGTGAACTTATTTTAAATAAGGGTAAAATATTTTTAAAGATTTTTCCATTACTGAGTACCAACACTTTATCATCAATTCATCAATTAAAATTTAAGTTCGAAGAAATCATTACTGTGCGAAGATATCAATATCTAGGGTGCGTTTTTTGGGCATTTTTATGTATTATTCTGACATACACAAATTAAATCAGCTTAATGGTTTTATTATTTACCATTTATTACAGAAAAATCCATTATTAACGTAAGGTGAAGTCAATTAAAAACTCAATTTAAAATAAATGTATAAGTCCTTATTGTACTCTTATAATATTTTTTTTTGTTATATTGGCATTTTCATAACTCAAAATAGATTTTTCTTATTTAAAAACTTAATCGCCCAATCAACTGCATTTTTATATTGGTCAAAAAAGAATCAAGGAAAAATGAGTCAAAATTTTAAGCGAGTCTTTATTTTTACAAATATTGCTCAAAAAAGTGTAAAACAAATAATTACATTACTTATAAAACAAAAAGTTTTTAATAAAATAGTTCTTAATTAAAACAGGTATCAGTTGCTAGACAGTCACCGGAGTAAATAAAACATAAATAAAAAAAAAGCCAATACCAGAACAGTTCGAAACTTATTTACTGCCAAGGGGAAAAAAAAAAAAAACAGGAAGCGTTCCATAGAAATCTCAAACAAAAAGAAATAAAAAAGTAAGAAAGAATCAGTAGTAAACATTAATAGATAGTTGTAGAAAAGCGAAGAAAGGTAGGGATTGTTGATTGCACAAGTCCCATCAGTCTGCGAAGGCGGTCAAGAAATTTTAGTGATCTGACCGTCAGCCTACCCCTAGGGTGATGTCCAGGAGGCCCGAGGGAGCGCTACAATCGGCGACAGCGAAGCGGGATTACGTTAGGCTTAGCGTTGATGGTCCAAATATAGCTTTACTAGATCTAAAGTGAAATTCGATCAATCAGAGAGTTCGATGTTGTAGCCTCCGAGCTTTTGCCAGTCCCTGCTACCAATTTAATTGGTTTTCCCGAATTACATTTCAACTCGTAGGAAATCGCCCTTTTCAGGCGATACTCTTTCAAATTTGCCGACTTACTCTCTTTTACAAATATACCGCCTCTCGCTTTCATTGCATTTTCACTTATTGAAAACTAGTGGTCGCTTGTCATTAGAATAATTTTTTGTCGCTTTAAGTACTCGATTCTCTTTTGTCTTTGAGTGAATTTTGAGTTAAAAATATTTGTCGTACGATTTCAAATGCTTTTTAGTTTGTGGTACGCGTTTACAGTACTATTCAAGTTTTACAATAAATAAGGGGAAAGTAGTCTAAATTAATAAAATCAATAGATGGCCATAATGGTTTCTTTCTTCACTCACTATGACGTCAAAGCCAATTTTTTAAGAGCTTCTCGTTTTTATTGCGTTTTCACTCATTAAAAAATAGTTCTGGTTTATTCTCGCTTTTCTTTATTCTTAATATTTTGTCTCCCTTTGCACTCGATTCTCTTTAAGTGATTTTTGAAGAATTTTTTTTTCTCTGTTTCAAAAACTGGGGGATATTACTCTGAAATATAATCTGTATAGTACTATATAATTTTAATGGTATCTTTTACGGGAAAAGTATTTTATATTAAAATTTGTCTATATACACAGAGAATCTTGATAGTTTTCTTCTCACTATGACGTCATCACTAATTTTAACAGACATTTTGCTTTCATAGCGCTTTGACTGAGTTTATTGTTAAAAAGAGCAGGTTTATGCCAGATTTTTATTATTAATTTTTTTTTCTTTCAGTGCATGATTTTCTTTATTTCTTTCCGAGTGAATTTGAAAATGAAAATTTTTTTCACAATTTCAAATTTTTTTGGCTGTTCTTTCACGAAATATTTTGTAAAATCTTTTAAGTTTTCTGTAAAACGTAGTCTTTACATTGCTATTAAGCCTTTACTAAAAACAAAGTATAAGGAGGAAATAGTTTAAATTAATGATGTCAATAGAGAACTACGGCAGTTTTCTTTTAATCCGCAATGATGACCGATTTTCTAACACATTTGACCCTTTTTGAAACACGCTGATGTCGTGACAAATACATATTACTTTACCTCAGCAGAGCATGGCGATTATATTACATGTTTGATTTATGATGAATTAAAAATCATATTTATGATAAATTAAAAATCATATTTAATTTATGATAATTTTATTTGCAACAGTGTTCTAATTCGTATATTCCGAGCTATTTGTACACCAGTGAACATTTTAATTAATTTCCTTAAAATGGCATAAATTAATGTTACACATGATAGTCAAGAATCGACTTAAAAATGTAAACTTTTTAAGAAAAATATATCACTTTAATAAGCTGAAAACTCCTAACTTTTTAAAATGGATCTGTAGAAAGCATTTATAAAACTCTTACTGAACTATTATCTGAGATTACAAAAGCTCGCTTTTTCATGATATATTTGCCTTTAATGCTAAGCACTCAGAACAAGCTTTCATTCTTGCTTCATTATTGAAACAATCATTATTTTTTGCCAAAAACCAAAGAGCTAAATTTCATTTCATTTCATTCACAACAAGAAAATAAGAAGAAAAAAAATTACAGTTATGACTAAATTTTTATGCAATTTTTGTGAAGGCAAAATTCAAGTTGAAAATTCGATTGAAAATAACTGTTATACAAGTTTTACTAAAAAATTATTAGTTATAATACAACTTGCTGTGTATAATAAAAGCCTGAATCAATTACAAGCAGGTATATTTATTTATGGGCAGGTATTAGGACTACAGTTTAACTGTTAATTGGTATATGGTAAATATCGCTTTAAAAAATACATTAGATTTGAGTTTAAAAAATATTTCTTTTGTGCTCTATAAAAAATCAAACAATTACTTTTCGTATTAGCAGAGAAATAAGAACACATTCACCCATACTGTTGTCATGTAAAGTCAAAATTCTGTTGTGGTGTTAAATTGTGCGAAAGAAGAAGAGCAAAAGAATCGAGGTAGAGGAATCCCCGCGGCCTCAGCACGGATTTAGTGCCGGGGCGCACTACGAAGCCCTTGCTCTCGTGCGGTAGGCTTACACCTAATGAACAGAAGCCGTTACACTCTTAACTTTGTTGACAATGGGGAGAATGAGGGATTTCCGAGGGATCAGAGAATGGGTAGGGGAGAAGATCTCAGGAGTTGACAGGTGGATTCAGTGACTCAGTCTGCTACAAAGTTTCAATTATTTATGTAAACGTGAGTGCAGGGTTGGCCAAAATTTGGTATTAATGGTTGAATCTAGATTCGTGACTTCGATGGGGATGCACGCGAACCATCATTGAAGAACTACTCATCCTATGGTTGGGATGACGCAGCTATGAGGCAACTGCCCTTTGCTTAAAAATTTAATACTCTTCTCGATCACTCACTGATTTCTCTCCGTTACGCTGTTACTGGAATGACTTTAAAATTTTTATTCTTTAGTTTATTTGATAAAAACGTGACGTCTCCAAAACTGCTAAATTTTGTTATAGCACTCCGATGCCGAGAAGGATCATGATATAAATAATACAGCTAAAGTTACATTTTTATAAAATTTTATTCTCAGGAACTATTTGATAAAAGTCTTACAAATATTGGAATTTTTTTATTGAAATAACAGTGTTTAAAAATATGAAAAACGCTTTATGTTTTACAATTTAAAATTGCTACTGCTTTTATAAAATAACACCAAATAATTATTAATTATTTTATTTTTGTATCGACGAGTATTATAATTATGTTCAAGAGAATTTGATTTGCTTAAATAGTTTCAGAAGTATAATGAAATGTGCAAAAATAAAAATTAAGATTAAGGGACTCAAAACGTTAACGACGCTCCTGACTTAACGATTAGGATAGCATTTCCCTGATTATGGCAATCTCTTTATTTCAAGAGTCGAAAATTCAAATCTTTCAATAAAAAAGAGAGAGAGACTTATTTCAAGACATAATTTTTGGGCGTGATGCATGTTTAAGCACTGCCCCTCTAAATATGATGATTGCATCTTAGTACGTAAAAATCCCCTAATGAGATCAAAAGTTATTCAGGTTTGTCATTATTTATTTTTTATTTGCGTACTGAACGTTTAAACATAATAGTAGGACAGATATAATAAAGATAATATAGATAGATAGCAAGATAGATATAATAAAGATAATATAGATAGATAGCAAGATAGATAGATAAATCGTACTCTGAATGCTTAGAAAAAGAAATTACAAACTATAAATGATTTTTGCAAAAAATATAGATCATAATGAGCAATAATGAACAACAAAGAACAACATCTTGCATTTGATAACTTTAAGCAGAATTTGTCTATTTAACAAGTTAATCTAAATATCTTGTTTCTTAGGATCTAAAAATAAAATGAGCTGTTTTTAATGGCACATTAAATTCTATCGTTGTAAGTACTTATTTAAAAGCAAAAATTTAGTTTTTTATTTAAAATAAATTTCTTTTAAACACGTAACGCATGAACATAATTACTAAGGAATACTCTTGAAAAAACGCATTGACCTGTTTTTTAGCGATCTCCAAAAGTAATCAATTTCATTCCCTATTAAAACTCTTCTATTTTGTATACTATTAATTGCAATTAAAAGAGTACTTGAGAGAGCCGGTAACTGAAATTATTTGGAGATAGTGGCATTCCATGTTATATTCTTAAAGTTTTTTTCAAAAGAGACAAAAAAAAAAAAAAAAAAAAAAAAAAAAAAAAAAAAAAAAAAAAACTAGAAAATTACTAGTGATACATGTTTTCTTTCCAAATCGCAACACATTTGGAGCAATGACGTAAATTTAACCTTTCTGAGTTAGTTTATACCATCTACAACATTTAAATCTCTTATAAAACTATAATAATCCACTACCGTATTTAAATACATTCATTAAAGTTAGCTATAGAAACACTAAATATGATTGCTTATTATATTCTTATTTATTTAAGTAAATTAAAAAAAAAGCAAACTTTTACTGCTGATTCAGAATTTTATATTTTATTTTAAAGTAATAAATTAAAAAGAAACGTTTTCCAAATAAATACCATTATCCCCATAATTTAATATATTCATAACCAGAATTATAACGATATTCATTACTAACAAATTCTTTTAAAATATTTTTAGAACGCCATTTCCATATCTTGATTGTTAAAGAGCCGCTTTTGAAACATCACGATCGTAAGCTTTTGCATGTTTCTTCATCGCGAATAGAGAACAAGGCGCGTAATTATTTTCAGTGCCATCAATAATTACTCAGAGTACAGTTGCAGAGAAACCGTCTCTCGCAGAGCTGCAATGGGGGACAACATTTAACTAAAGAGGAGAACGGGGCCCTAAATGCACGATATGAATAATCGCCGTACTAGAGTAACTGGCGAGAAAAGCGGTCCTACAGTTAATACAACACAGATAGGTCATCTTGTTATGAGGCAATGATACAGTTGCTAATATTGCATCGCGAATGTTGCACTGTTCTGGCGCTAATAACGTCTGCTTAATTTATATATGCGCGCCGTGCGGCGTGAATATTCTGGAGATTATGCTCGCTATTCAGACTTGGCCATTTATGAATAAATAAGGCACTGTCCTTAGATGCCTATCATGTTCGGAAATGCCTTAAACTTTGCTAGTAATTATGTCATTTATAGGATAAGCAGGCAGGACTTCTAGTCTACGTGGTAGTTGTAAATCAAGAGACTGGTATTTACTACTGTTAAGATGCATTTTAAACGCTCGTCTCAATAATATCTCTCTATAGAATTATTTGTCTCTTTAATAAATTCGCCTCTAATATTGTTGTCGAAATCCTGAAATTTTGCTAGTTTGTATCTGGTAATTTTTTATATCTCCTGAAATAACAGTAACCATTGCGGCAGTGAGTTTAAAAAAATTTCTATTGCACGGAGAGAAAATTTCTGGTAAAATTACCGTACTTTATAGTAATAACAGTTCTGGGATTCAAAAAAAAAAAGAAAGAAAAAGAAAAACTTTTTTTTGGTTAAAAAAACTAAACAATTCTGGTTAATAAAACTGAAATATACGGTATTTAAAGTATTCAAAATTATAGTTATTATAACTACAAACTCAGTTAAAATTACAAAACCGAAAAGTAAATGTAACAGAATAAATGATTTTTGCACCGTACTCTAAGGTATCACGAAAAATAACCAAATTTTTTCCGCATTTATCAAATTTTAGCACATATTATAAAATTTTATTTTATTGTTAATTTGACCAAAATCATTACCAAATCATGTAAGTGAAAATTATCAAGCTTTCAGGTCCACCCAAGAGCGTCAGAAACACGGTGAATTTCTTCATATTCTGGTAATTATAACCGTACACCTTTTTTTTTTTGTCGGTGTGTTTTAAATGATCTTTTCTCAATAATCTAGAATTATTTGATCCTTTAGTAAATTCGTTTCTATTATTGCTATCTGAATCCAAATCCTGTTGCGTTTTGTGCCTGATAGTTTTTAATCCCTGTTAAGATATGATTAAAAATAATGATATAAATATCAACTATAATGAATTGAATATTTCTTACTAATGTTAAATTGTATGTTAAACGCTGTTTACAATAATATTTCTGACCTTGTATCTATTTGATTCTCTTATAAATTCGCTTCTTTTATTGTTATCAAAATCTTTGAAACGATATTTTTATTTGTCTGATAGTTCTTAATCAGTTTGAAGATGCAATTAACAGTAGTGGTAAATGAGCTAACACTATAATGAGCTAGAATTTTCCTCTTTAAATGTATATTAAACTTTCTTTTCCATATTATATCTTTCTCAGAGTTACTTAAATATTTGATAAATTTGCTTTTAAAATTCCTTAAAACGATGTTTTTATTGTCGGGCAGTTTTTCATCTCTGTTACAATACAGTTAACAGCAGTGATAAAGTTATTTACAGCAATCAGTTCAAAGCTTCTCACCGTTGTTAAAACTATATTAACCGATATTTTCAATAATATACCGATCTTAGAGCTATTTGAATCTATAACAAATTCAGCTATAAGAAAATATGTTGAACAGTGCTGCATTTGTGCTTAGTAGCTTCTCATCCTTTTCAAGGCGTAGTAAGATATTGTATATAAAACAGTAGAATAACAGTATGTATAACAGTAGATATTATCTTATTCACAGTAATTAGTAATACATTTTTCACTTCTGCTAATCAGCCCTCGTTTATGTAAGATCTGTGTATGCAGAATTATTTGCTTTTCATTAAATACCCTTAAATTAGTTTATTAAAATTAATGCTCTATTTTTCCTATTTTATTTCCTGGTTTAACAATCTATTTTCATAATTATCGGCTACTTACGCTAGGGGCACTTTTTATTTAAACTTTGAATTTAAAGGATTTAAATTTGGAACTAGACAGCTTTGGAACTATGTATCTTTTTTTAAACATTTTTTAATCCTTTAACGCAGATGGGACCCCTTTATATTTTTTTCTGATGCTCTAATAACAGACAAAAATATATTTTGGTACTTTTTAGTTATAAAAACTTATAGTTACAAAAAAAACTGTTGAATTATCGGAATTATATTTGTACTAAAATATAAAGTCCGATAAAAAATAGTTTAATCTTTTTCATTCGTATATCATATTCAAAAACTTATTAACAATTGATTTTGTAAATTAAGGAAATTTCAACAATGAATGACTGTCTCCTTAGATGTAAATAATTTAAAATAAAAGCAAAATTGAAAAATAATTGTTTGCAAGTGAACCGTGCTTGATTTCACCTTTTACAATAAAACCTTTAAGGCATAAAAAAATAAAGGGGTTGAAAATTTTATAGGGCTTTTATACTTCCTTTTTGTGTGTCAGAACACTTAAGAAATAATAGCTTTAAAATGCTGAAATTCTATTTATCATTCAATTATTTAAACACAATTTTCAATATATATATATATGCAGAAAAAAATATTTTTCATTTATAAATTTTCTCAAAATAGCTTCGTATTTTGTTTTTCGGATCAAAGTTGTTTTAAAACGCTCTTTTCCTTTTACTGTATTTTCGTCTTTACTTTCCCTCGAGCTCAATATTCATCCGAATATGATCGATAGGTATCAGGGGAAGGACAACAAGTAAATGTTTTCTCCTTAGTCCCTGTTTAAATTATCAGTTCAACTACACAAATCATTGTTTCTTAAGTCTATAGTAAAAGTAGACTCGTTTAGAAGTCATATCCATTTTTCCTTCGCAATGTGGTCTGTCACGGTTTGAAAAATTCAACCTAAGTAGACTCTATCTAATGTTTGCCTCTTACCTCTATAGCCATTCGAGATCTTCAGAGGAAGGGGTGAACACCTCATCACCCGAGGATTGCATTTCCCATTTTTCTAAACTCCATCTCTCTTAGGGATAGTAAGGGGTGCATCCACAAATTAAATTTCGATTATTTTCTTGATTACTAAAATGCAAAAAAGAAAATTTTCTACTGAAGTTTTTTAAAATGTAGTGCTAAAATCCCTTTTAAAATTGTGGAGTTTATGTTTAAAGGTTTATAAAATGTTTGAAAGGCAATTTAATTCTTCATAAATTCTTGATTATTTAAGTACAAAATTAACTTTATTCATTTAGTTTCATTTTTTTAATCTTAATACAAAAGTAAATTTATTTACGCAAATGAATTACAGTACTTGAGTATACATTGTTGAAACTTTTTCTAAAACTGTAGCATTTATAATTGTAAGTGTAAAATGCTTTTTTGTTCAATTCGAGAAATAAATATATTCTTCGTTAATTCAAGAAAATTGTGTAGCAAAATTTTCTTTTTTATTTTATTGACTACTGAAATACAAAGTCAAATATTTTTGCTAAATTTTATTAAAGTGCTTCAAAATGCATAGCTAATATCTTTCTTGAAACTTCAAACCTTACATTCGAGGTTTATAAAACGTTTATTTGTTTAATTTTAGATACTTTAGAAAAATTGTTCTTAACTTTAATGGAAACTGAAGTTATTATAAATACTGGTTAAACTGATGTTATTAAGTTGAAGTTATTATACAAATTACTTTTCATGTACATATTCTTAACTAACATTAAGAATTTTAAAATATATGAAAAAACAGCAAGTGGTTGAAAAAGTGCACATTATTTAAGAAAATATTATCGATGTTTCTTGTCATAACTATCAGTACACTGTAAGAAAGAATTTCTCAAAATTAAGCAAAAATGTGTTAAAATAACTGTGAAACAAGTACGGTTGAATTTGAAAACCTCATGTTCTATCTATTGAGTATAACAATAACAAAATATACTCATTTTGGACCGAAATGGAGAGTCTCAAAAATTATATGCTGTTTTTATATGTCAATATATGCTGTTTTTAGTATGTCGTTGCTAATAATAATGAGTATATGGGTTTTTCAGATTAGACTATATTTGATTCGGTGCTATTTTGTCACATTTTCGCTCAGTTTTGAAAAACCCTTTTTTACAGTGATGGTAAAATATTAATTTGAATTAATTTTGCACAACGTTATAAAAAATAGTGGATCATAACTTTGTTTATTAAGGTCTATTACACGGTAAAAACAGTACTAATTGGAAAAAAATACGAGGATACTTTGAATATTACAAAAAAGAAACATTGAAAACTTGAAAGGAAAAAGCTTATTTATATCCAATCCGCAATAGTAATTTTAATATCTGAAAATAGTTAATTAATTATTATTTAAGTTATCGTAAGCTGATCCCAAATTTCTCTTCTTTTTCAGAACAAACTAATTTCTTTCTCTATCGGATGAAAGAAACCTTGCATTAAAAGAACACTTAAAAAAAAATTGCAGGAATTTAACAATAAGTAACCAAAAAAGGATTAAAAACACTACATATTAGTAGCTTTTAAAATTTATATTTTGGTTGCTATGGATTTTTTCCACTCTCTTAATCTATTAAACCAATAAATCAATAATTTTCAGCAAATTGATTAAATTAAGTAAATACTTTAATCAGTAAAAATCAGGCTCATTGGGATATCGCTAAAAATAATGCATTTATCCTTAGACAAATTTTTAAATTATTTTTGGTCTAATATATAATGTAACAAAGATACAAAATACACAGCAAATAAAACTGAATAAGCAGAAACGTGAAGAAAAATGCATTGGAACGATTCCAAGTTTGTCGGCACAATGGAAAAAAAGTATATCGTTGCATAGTACATTTAAGTTCTGAATTTCTTTCACACCAATTTGTTCTCAGATTTGTCTTAAAGAAAGATTATCTCATGAGTTCAATATTTAAATAAAGAAAATAAATATACAAAAGTAAACAACACATTTAGAGTTACTACTACAAAATCCAATCTTTATGGTATCGAAATTAAGGTAAAGAATAGTTAAGTGTAATTTCGAAAATTTAACATGCTTTTCATTTTTCATTTTAATTATAAAAGCGTTGTGCTTTTAAATAGTTACCTTTTCCATATTTTTGAAAATAATAATTGTATTAAATAGCAAGAAAATATAAATAACTGTATAATCAAAATGAATCGAAGAATAAATAATGACTTATAATTGTTTGCATATGAAATAATATTTTTGAAACTATTATGTATAAATACTTACTGTAAAAACAAAGTGTGTTATGATTTGATAAATCTTTTTATTTATGAGTTATTTTCGTTTTAGGTTAAATATTTTGGCTCGAAGAATATCAATATCTAAAATGTTTGAAGTAAAAAATATCAGAAATTAAAAAATTGAATGAAATAGATGTAGAAATAATGAGCAAGCCATTTTTTTAAACTGATTTATTCATGGCTATAAATGAATTTGCATTATCATCAGTAATGAACTTATTTTTCAACATCCAAATCGAGGTTTATTACCTTTGAATCTGAAATAATGCCATTATATAATTTTTATGTAAATTAAATTAATTAATAAAATTTACTCCAGATGAAGTAATTATTCAGCAAACAAATCCTGGATTGTAACTAATATTTATAAACTTCCTCTTTTGTAAAAAATCAGTTTGCTTTCATACACCATACAAAAAACATTGGGTATCTGAACACCAAAAATGGTGGCAACTATTTTAAATCAAGTGGTGTTCCACTACACAAAAACCAAGGATAATTCTTGGTGCAGTAAAACACCTAGAATCTTCTTTTGCACTACTTAGTGTAAAATAGCTGCCACCAACTATTATGTTTCTTATTTAGTAACACTAAAATTTACAATTACAGTAAGATATGATGCACATAAGAATAAGTAAAGTTATTTTCACGAAACTCTATAGAGAAAGAATCATAATTTAGGTTACTTACATGAACTAATCTTTAAAATAAAACGAATTTGTAAATCAAACAGAGCAGAGTAGCAGAAAGAATATTAAGACGAATTCGTATTAGGCTTAACGCAATTAGAGTGAAAAGAAATTATGCAAAATAAAAGTATTTAAAACTGCTTACAGCGACTTAAAAATTCAAATGTAAATATCCTTTTATACAACCTTTAAATTGTATATGAATGCTCGATTTGGTATTAAATTGAAGAAAAAAAATGTACAAACCTTTATACAACTTTAGGCTGTTCGACCAAATTCAGGGAGATATGGCACCACAGTTTTTACGGTGTAAGAGTTTAGACATCAAAACAAACGTATCGTTTTGAAAAATTGTTTAAATAATTCTTTTCTTTTCTATACATATGGCAAATTTTTTTTTTGAAAGAATTTAATGGCAATGGAATTTTAATTCATTTTAACAACTTTAACGTCAGTGCATGGGCAATGCATATAAATCCAACCACTAGAGTAGAGTTTCAAAGTTACAACTAGAATGGAGTTAATGTGTAACTCAGGGAGGCACACTATTGTATTGCTTAACTCAGATTAAAAATTAGTTGAGGGAAATCTGTTCTGCTTAAATAATGACTTTTTTAAAATTTTCTTACCCATAACATACAAGTTCATTAACGTACATTTTTTATGAATTAATTTTATTACATTTTATATGACATAACTGTTTTGCTTGATGTATAAATAACTAGATAAATTTAGCGTTTTTAAAATATTCACTCAGTAACTATTTAAAGTGAAAAGTACTGGCACCTTGAAAGTATTTTTTTCTTTTGCCTTAAATGTTTAGGGATGTGTTATACAGTGTATTGAAAAGTGTTGAGATTACAAAACACTTAAAATAAGACCAAAAATCTTTTTTCCTTCGAAACAGATGTTTTTTGTTACCTTGTTATAACACTATACTTACAATAGAGTCCCCAAAATCAGTTGTTATTATAAGCATTTTAAGTAGTAATAAAGCTCCAAAAGAGCGTTAGTTTAATTTTGGTCACTAGGTGTTTATAAATATTTAATATATTAATATCACATTTTCCTAATCTTTCAGAAAAATAGTCTTCGCATCGTAACTGTGACCAAAATATTTTACCACTAATACCTCTTTGTTGAGCTGACCTTATTTTGGAAAGGTAATGATTCAATCGAAATATGTGGTAGGGTTGGTAGATTGACAAATGAGCATCCAACATTCTATCAGGAGCAGGGTTGGATCTCTTGAGAAAACTTCCTCAACCCACCTTTCCTAGATGTTAATTATTCACAGGTGATGATCGGTATACCCCGCAGAAAAGAGTTGCTCCGAAACATGTAATTGAAGCCTCTCTCTGCTCAAATACCTAATTGGTTTAGCCCCCCGCGCCTTCCAAGACTTTTCCATTTTCTTTGTTTGTAATCCGATAAAACGTTTAAAGATCATATTCCCCGAGAAATCTCACTCCAACCCATACATACACAAAGATCTTTTTAATGTGATCAACTCCTCCACTCAAACATTTTTCTTCAACGAGCTTTGTTTTTTTGTGCGACACCTTTGCATCTGGATGGAAGAAATTGTGACGTATTTGCGAACGTGAATAAAAGAATAAAACTTTCCCGGATTCGGGATTTTTTTTTCTTCTTTTTTTTTGCAACACCTTTGTATCTGGGTGAAAGTATTTCATCGTATTTGTACATGTGAATAAAAGAATATTTGGAAATGGTGTTTTTTCTTTGAGACACCTTTGTGTCTTGGTGGAAGAATTAGCGACGTATTTGTGTATGTAAATACTGGAATAAAATATACCAAATTCGGTTATTTTTTTGCAACACATTTGTGTATCTGGAGGGAAGTATTTGCAACGCATTTGTACCAGTAAATAAAAGAATATTTGGACTTGGTTTTTTCTTTGAGAAACCTTTATATCTTGATGGAAGAATTTGCGACGTATTTGTGTATGTAAATAAAAATATGAAACTATCACAAATTTGGGTTTCGTTTTTTTGCGAAACTTTTACATCTGGATGGAGGAATTTGGGACGTATTTGTGTATGTAAATACTGGAATAAAATATACCGAATTCGGTTTTTATTTTTTTGCAACACATTTGTGTATCTGGAGGGAAGTATTTGCAGCGCATTTGTACCAGTGAGTAAAAGAATATTTGGACTTAGTTTTTTCTTTGAGAAACCTTTATATCTTGATGGAAGAATTTGCGACGTATTTGTGTATGTAAATAAAAAACTAAAACTATCACAAATTTGGGTTTCGTTTTTTCGCGAAACTTTTACATCTGGATAGAGGAATTTGGGACGTATTTGTATATGTGAATAAAAAAATTAAATTTTTCAACATTTGGACATTTTTTGTGACACCTTTGCCTCTGGGTGAAAGAATTTATGACAAATTTTTACACACGAATTAAAAAAATAAAACTTTCACGTATTTGGTAGTTTAAATTTTAAGATTATTGTTTTCCTTGATTGTATATTACTTTCATGATATAGCTATTTATCAAATATCTCTTAATAATGTTACAGAATCGGTAAAAATAGTAAAAACCCTTCATGAAATTGATGTTAACCGATGATTTACCATGAGGATTTAACATTAATAAAAATTTTGTTGAAAGTTAATTGTATTGTGAAAAATTGAGTCGTATTTGCGTAAAAAAAAAAATAAAGACCAAAAATAATGAAGATTCTCACGTGTAAAAATAAGTTTTGCAGCTTATTTTTTTTTTAAAAGTTCTCTTTCCTTTTTTTTTCTTTTTTTGCTTTATAGCACATAATCAACAAAACTTTTTTTGTAATAAGTTTAGAAATAACTAGTGTTTTAGTAACAACAGAAGATAATTATCGATTTAAAAGCAGCTGTAAATATCAAAAATCAATAGGCTTTGTGATTGTATTCTTTAATTTTAAAAATTTTCCGAATTTTTTTATTTTCCTAACTGATGAAAATATTAATATAAGGCTAAAATAAAGTTATTGAAACTGTGTATGAGATTGCAAATGAAAATAAAAGAGAAAAAAATTTTCCCGTGCTGAAAAAAAATTCTTTAAATTGTTTTAAAATATTTTTTTTCCAGTGGAATAGAAAATATTTCTTTTATATTTCTTTTATATGATATTATTCTTTTATAATGTTATTTTCCACACATCTTTTTTTAAAGCAGTAATGAACTATCTTCAAAAATAAAGCTTAATATATAAATAAAATCACTATAAAAGATTTAATCACTCTTGCTACGGAAAAATATTTTACAATTTCTCTTTCTAAACTTTAAACCCCACTCAGACCGACCACAGAGCTGACATAAAATATCCTCCGTTGTCGACGGATCACGAATCGTGGGTTAGAGTTCCCTTGCCATCAGGCTAACCGTTAGAGGTTTTCGTGGTTTTCCCCTCCATGTAACGGGCTAGTTCAATCAAAAAAGTTTTCTACGAAGGCAAATTTCTACTAATACCTGATATAGGAGTTCCCTTGTCTTCTGGATTGGGTTCAAATTACAAGAATACGGAATTAAGCATTAGCAGTTGTAAATTCAATAATTGGGTCGGCTATTTAACGATGGTAATTAAATATTTAACTTAAGAAAATTATTCGATAAACTACGATAAAAAATATAAAAAGAATTAAGTAATTATTTATTTTCAGGAAATGAACAGTATAATGACAGCAAGGCTTAAAAAAATTACAGAAAAAATAGACTCGCAATAAATTGTTTTATATAATTTGCAAGAGCATTGAAGGAGAAAATTATTTGATAAAATTGATCACAAAAAGTTTCAAGCACGTGATCGGCTTTTTAACATTTTACTTACTTTATTCAAGCATAAAAAGTCACATGAGAAAATTAAAAAGAAAAAAAAAAGAAAGTCGTATTAGGATATTTTTATTTTCAAAAAATTCATAGAGCTATATATGATTCCATTGGATTTGCAAATCATGTGATCAAACAGAAATACCCCTAAGGGAAGCTTTTTCTAGAACCTATCAGTAAACTTTTAACTCGGTATCCTGTGTCAATACTTCCAGAAAGGTTTTTTTCCCCCCGTTTTCTTTATGCTCTGTATAAATCAGTCCCTAATGTCCTAAAAAAAGTGAAAAGCACTAGGGGAGAAAATCGCCTTAAAAAAGAGCCACTCCGTAGCTTATATTTTTGCATATTATGATCATAGAGTAGAAATGTCCCAAATAAACTGTTACATTTTTTTTTACGTTTATTTTTTTCAGTAAAGATATATATTCAGAGAAATTTTCTTCGCTTCATTGAGAAAAACATTAAGTAAAGGCAATTTTTTTTACACTTCAATAAAAACAAGCAAAATCTAACAGTTTTTTTACACCCTTTTCGGCTCTTTGAAGCATGGGTCGGCTTTTTTAATTACCTTGGGTAGATGAGAGTTTTTAGAAGCTAATAAATTACTGGTTTATTAGAATTCATAGGAAGAAATAGGTTTGAAAAAACACACCGTAGGGCATTTAGGCAGTAAAAAAAATGATCCCATAATTACGTTTCAAACAATATTGAAATTAAGCATATGAGTAGAGATCTTGCAGAGGTGTCACAATAATTAACGTTGATTTCAATATTTTGATTTCTTGTTTGAGGGGTATGGTGTAGTGATGACTTTTTTGCTGATTTCCTTTGATGACATTTTTTTTTCTAATTAGTCTTAAAAAATCCCATCCGTTTCGTTAAATACAGTTTTTATTTCATCTTATAATTCAGTAAAAATAATAATTAAATTGGCCAAAAAAGTATCATTTGGGATGGGTCGTTAAAAAAAAAGAAGGAAAAGGAGTATTTCAAATGTAAAAAAAAAAAGTCTAGCTTGTCTCGATTCATAAACTCTTTCTGAAAGAATTATTAAGAAATGCTAACATAATAAAATTTAATGAATAGTTTAAATGCAATGAAATAAGATATTTATTTTCGTTATTTATTTAAATTTCGCACAAAATATAATTAAGTTTCGAAAATTTTTTTTTATTTATTTTAAAAAAAAAAGAATGAATTGAATAGTTTTATAAATGCATTAAAATGGGCTATTTTATGGGTAAAGATGATTTTTAAAAATACTTCCATATTTTCATAAAATTAAATACAGCTTAATTTTTATGTTTAATTTTCGCCTACATCCACTATTTTAGTCATATCCTATTACCAAAGAGTCTCTTTGAAAGCATTACTTTATAAATCTTGTATTTTTTTCTATTTTTCACCCTTTTTTCTTCATGACTTTTAATACTTTTTTTTCCTTTGTTAAATTTCATATTTTGATGAATTTATAATGAACCAATGCAATGATAATTAATTTATTTATTTACTTATAAACATATATATATATATTTACCTAATGAAACTGATTTGACTCTCGCAAAATTTCCAGTGCTGATTTTGTTTGTTTATTTTGATATTTCGCTTTGAAAATTTAATAATCCCTTCTTCAGAAATTTTTATGAGATATCATTATGAGATATCCTTATTAAAACATCGGTATTATCCATTCGTAAGTAAATCTTTGTAGCTTCACTAGATTCTTAAATATAATATTAATTTCCCGCAATAATTTTACAACATAATACATAATTTTTGTAAGGAAAGGTGAATTTCAGACATTTCTCGATTCAAAATTTCCCTTTTGTGAGATTCCTTTAATAAAATATTGCTTTTTGCAAGTTAAGATAAATATCAAAAACAACTTTATTTTTTATTATCTAATTTGATTTGTTTTTGTATCAAATAAAAAAGGCTAACTAAATACGATGAATTATGCGTTATACAATTTCAAATAGCAATAATTGTTTAAAATTGTATTTTTCATCACTGTTTAAAATCATAGTTCAAAATTTGTTCTTTTATTACGAACTAAACATATAATTACTGCATAATAATAAGAAGCGTGTTTTATTCTTTTTAGTGATTTGAAAAAGGAGTAAAAAGTACTTATATAAACAAATGTAAATATCCAAAATTAAAAATATGATTTTAATATTTTTCACCTCATCAGTTTAAATAACAATACAAAAATCATACTATGAAAATCAAATTGTATTACCACAGTATTTGTACTACCACCTTAAAATCAAAAGGAACATATTTATCAAAATCGCTTGTGATTAACATAAGATACTTAAACACATTTCGTAAAAGAATATCTTTAAAGAGCAAACTGAAAAGATCATTAATAGCTCAAAGAAAAACTTTTAAATGTTTTTATCCCTTAAAAATTCTAAGTATGAAGTCAAGATCTTTATTTCATTTAAGTATTTTGACCGTCACATTCAATCCTGGTCCATAATTGGTTCTTAACCGCTTCGTCAAGGGAGCAGAGCTTAACGTATTTTGAGTGGTTTGAAAGAGAAAAAAAAACTAGGCCCAAAAAGAGGAGAAATTGACAATTACCTTTTCTGAAGCTAGCTATGAACATTTGCTTTGGTCCCAGTAGAACCACAAGATTAGTAGAGGTAGGTTGTTCCATTCAAATGTTGGAATTATCGTTTGAGAAAGAGATAACGGCACGGTTTGTTTGTTCATTTTCACTCTTAATCTTCTTTCCAGTTAACATTTAAATGTTCTATCAAAAGTAAATACGATTAATAAAAGCATCTGGAATTACGAATGCCATTAACACGGAATGGCGACACAGTCAAGCCATCCGGAATTGCCTTAAGTGAAGGTTAATTGGATCTTGTTTTTGTCCATAATCCACGTTTGTTAAAATGTTCGTCTGCATTTTCTGACGCTTTTAATGGTCGTAAATGACTGGAATTTTAACTGGAAAAAGAAAGACATGTAATATCGTTTTCTTAGAATATTATTTCAGTCACCCCTATTTTAAATTTTATTTATTTTATTTCTTTGTTTCTATGTATTTCTAATTATAAACAAAATAAGCTGTTAATTGAGAAAAAAAAATCTATTTCTTGCCCAGTTACGTTTTTATTTGATTTGCAAGTTTTTTCAAGTTTATTTTTGTATTTTTATACTTCAAAAAGAATTATTTGAACAATAATTTCAATTAAATTCTTACCTAATTTTGTAATGAGTAATTTCATTCTATACTTTTTTAATCATACAATTGAGCATAACTTTACATATTAACTTCAAAATAAATAAAAGAAAAAAAAATAGCTATGAATTGTTACTTATATATACTTGCTTATATTTAATTACTTGATAATATTTAACTTGTACGTTACTTGATAATAACTCGTTGTCTCGTTACTTGATAATATTTAATTGTTATTCAACAATACTTGCGTCAGAAAATATAACTTTATATTTAATTAGCTTACTCAACTATGCACTAAGTGTGCTTTTGTTTTAATATTTAAACCAAGGATAGAATAATAAATTATAAAGTTAAATTTTGAAATTTATCTCAAATTATTTTTCTTCTTTCATTTTATTATTTGCATTTTTTTTACTATAAAGAAAAAAAAGCGTACAGATTTAATATCATTTTATACTTTTTTTTAAAGTTATGAGTTATTATTAGGTATTTTACAAACTATTTAAGTTAAATAAAATATAATCCATTTTTCACTTTCAACGATTTCGCAAATAAATTAAATTAGAATTTTCAATGAAAATTTCTCGTTTTTTGGATAAATTGCAACGAATTAAAATAATATTTTACTTTAATTTAAACAAAATATACAAATGCTGATAAAAGAAGATTAAAAATCAAGATAAATGAAAGTCTTATTCGCTGGAATATTAAATTAAAAACCTTCGGATTTTCCTTCCTATGAAGCTCGAAAGAGAAAACAAAAAATTCTAATATTTAATAAAGATCATAAAGTATCAATCTCGCATTTTATTAGTCTCAACGAAGCCTTGACGGTTTTCAATCTTTCTAGAATATATCAAATCGTTTAATTTAAGTCACGAAGTGGTATATTTTTTATTGTAGTGATAATTTTTAACATTGATTTTAACAAGAATAGAAACACGATTAAATATATGACTGAAAATTGTGTTATATTTTAAATTTTTACAGTTCAACATGCATTTTTTTAGACTTGAATATATAAAAATCAGTTTATTTAACTATGATATACAATAATCATAAACACAGTTAATAAAAATAGCAAAATTAAAATTATTTTTATTTATTTTAAATTTTATTTCTGCGGTTTAATTGTATATTTATTATTTACCTTTTGGTATTTTTCGAAGATCATTTAAAAACTGAAAAAAAAAATTGAATAACGAAATAAAACAGGTTTTAAATGGTGATTTAACTTGCATTATTTGAATATTTATAACTTGAAATGTGAATGACGCTTCGAATTACCATATAAAAAAATTGCATAGAATATGGATTAATTTGTGTGAAATTCTCTATAATTTGAGAAAAATACCAATGCTTATATACATCTCTAAGTTTAATTATATGTTTAGAATCTTTCCATGTATTTTAATCACCATTTTCTTAGATCTCTAAAAAGTTTTACATTTTAAAATACTCCTCGAAAGAATACCAGAAGAATCTCTCATTATGGTTGTGCTGTTTGATTGTTAAATTAGTGACAAAGTTTTCATGAATAATTTATATAATACAAAACTTTGTTTCCAAATTTAAAGGGAAATCGCGCATGAAATAAATATGATAGTTAAATGTCTTTGCTTGTGCCGGGCCTAACAATAACTAAAGCTTTCTTTGATATACATTTTTTGACTTTTTCGAGCTTCATTTTTTTTTAAATGTCCAATTCTACCGATAAATGATGTTCATAACGAGTTTGTTCTTTTTTCTTTGTATTTTTTCTCCCCACACAATAAAAAGGTCTCACTAATTTGTTAAACATATGTAGGCAGCAGGACTCATATAATATATCTCTCATTTGGTGAAACAATGACGTAACTGCAAAATCAAGTTACGTCATTGTATCACCAAATGAGCGATGTATAGAACACTCTATTCCCGCTAAAATATCGAAAGAGATTTTAAAAAACTAATAAATAAAATAAATAAATAAATGAAAAATCAATCCGAATTTATCCTTTTTTGCCATTGGTCACTGGTTTTCAAAGAAAAAATAATATTTTCTCATCGCTCATTTGGTGAAACAATGACGTAACTTGAATTTGCCGTTACGTCATTGTTTCACCAAATGAGAGATATATCAATTTTCTTATGGGGGACATCGATGCTCTTCAGTTTTTCTGTGCATATTAAAGTAGTTCTTTAAATAATACATAACTAAAATACTAAATCAAATATTAACGAAACATTTTTCGTACTTTAAAAAGTTCATGAATTTTTTTTTAAAAAGTTTCTGAATTTTTCTTATTTATCATCATTCTCTTCACTAAAAATAACATTTAACAATACAAATTTAGTTTATAAAAAGTCATAGGGTAATTAATTTTCTCCAATAATTACCTCATTTATTAATGAAAGGATGTGTGAATAAAGGATGCGTGAAAAATATAACACTAAGAAAATTTTTCAGTTGATAACTTAAAAGTCCTTTATACCTTTTTTTATACAACTTCTCCATCTTTTATGGAGTGATGACTCTAGAATTTTACAATAAAAAGCGGACAGAGTTCTAAAACAGAGCCAAATGATAGATATTTTATATGCGTCCTAAGCAATGCAACCTCCTTCCACCACTTAACCTTCCCAGTTTGTCTAGTTAACCTTTTAATCATAATTAAATAAGCAATTAATAAATTTTTGAAAGCGATATGTGTTGGATTAATACTAAAAATGCAAGATTAAAATCTCTCATCATTGAAGTTTCATAAAATTAACAAGAAAAATGTACATAGACCAAGGTGTTCAAAATCTTTTTTGAAAAACATACAAAAGACATAAACATAGCCATGGGCATCATAAATAAAAAATCATTTCTGAAAAATGTGCAAGAACTAATGCGTAGTCTTAAACGATATAAACTAAATTTTAAAAAAAACAAAGAAAAGAAAAGAAAAAGATACAAGAGCCATAAACATGGCCTAAAGCAATATAAATTAAAAGTTTCAGTCGAAAAAAGGTGCAGGAACTACATACCTAGTTATGATCAATATAAATTGAAAATCATTTTTGATGAAGAAGCACGAATCAGGAACATATTCTGAGGCACCATAAATTAAAATTCAATTTTGGAAAAGGGGCAGGAAATACGCTGTTTTGGGCAATATAAATTAAAAATCCTTTTAAAAAAAAAGGTGCAAGAACCATAAACTTAGCCTTAGGCGATATGAATTAAAAACCTCTGTAGAAAAAGGTGCAAGAACTATATACGTTGCCTTAGCAATATAAATTAAAAATCTTTTCTGTAAAAGGTGCTTTTTGAGTAAAACAAGTAGAGAAGTGGACATTCCCCCTCACTCTTTATAGATTTCTGACTGTTATGACACCATGCCACAGGTATGATGGATAGTGTGCCAGTTTTGCAAATATCTTCCTGGAATTCCCAAGAGTTCCACGGTTTCTCCTTGCAATGTCTGCCACCACAATTCAAGTTGATTTTGTCAAAAGTAACTTCGTATAATGGATGATCTCATTCTCTAAGCCCATAAAACAAGCTTACATTGTTTGAGCTTTGATTAAAGATAAATTTTTACTAGTCGGTTATTTTTAACAGAATACACTCCTTGCATTTTAAGGATTTTTATAACAAGACAATCTTGTCCTGTGGAAAAGAATAATTCAACAGTTTTCATTATTTTAACCGATTATTGGTTTATTTTTGAATATTTTTTTGATTATCCTGTATTATTAAAAATTCATAATTTGGATTGAAAGATTTAATTTTTTAAAATATATTTTATTTTAGAAGAAAAAGATATTAAATGATTTATAATCTTTCGTGTTTGTTAGCTTTAGAATTACTTTTAACCATAAAAAAGAAAATTTATGTAGAAAATATTTTACTCTTCTTATGTTTATTAGTTATTTTGTGGACAAAACTTTAAAAATTTAAAATATCTGTTAAAAATTATTGAGTTAACTTATGCATTTTTGATCATAAAGTTGATTGTTTTCAAGTAATTTCAAGGCCCATATTTATTATACAGACGCGATAAACAATATTTGAAACAAGATTGAAGAAATTTTAAATAACATTTTCTATGTGTACAGAAAACAACAGTCTCATTAATGATCAAAGAAATTTTTTTAATCAAGCTTATTTAACTCTAAAATATTATTTTCCATACAGAAATTACTTCGGTATATTTCCTAGTTTTCTCAAATTTTTATAAATGACTTTTGAATATTTCAGATTTGTCACCATTATGATAATTTTTTAATTTCCTGTATAAGCAATGCATTTTGTTTTCGTATTTTTGGTATTCTTTTTACATAACAAAGGAAACATTTTGTGTATAATAAAATAACATTCAGTGAAAAATTAATAAGAGTTTTCAAAAATGAATAACAATGATCTTTTTCTTTTAGCTTAACATAAATGACATTCCATATTGATCTCTGATTTTACAACAAACACAAATAATGTGATTATGTTTATCGTATTAGGATACCATTTATGTTAGTAGAAATAATAAATTGTGTTCCTATTTTATGGAATATATATTTTAATAGAATATAAATTTTAATAGAATATATATTTTAATAGAATATTTTATAACTAAGAGTTAGATTTTTCAATAGAATCTTTTAAAAGAAACTTTGAATATGCTCCATTCAAAGTTTTTTTTCCCCTACTAAGCAGTTGAACCAAAATTTAATGAGAGACATATCAAGCTGATAAGACAAATCAAATTCAAAATCAAATAATTTTAACGAAATTAATTTAAAAATAAGCCAGTTAAAAGCAAATTTTATAAACGAGATATCAAGCTGATAAGATGGATCAAATACAATATAAAATAATTACAGCCAAATTGACTCTCAAAAGACTGCTAACCGGTTAAAATCAAATTTAGTAAAAGAGATACAAAGATAAGACAGATGAAATACAATATAAAATAATTACAGCCAAAATAATTGAAAAAACTGCTAACCGGTTAAAACCAAATTTAGTATAAAAGATATCTAGCTCATAAGAGAGCATAAAAATTTATTTGCCGGAAGCGATTTCGAAATACTCCCTCTCAAAGCATTTAATACTTAAAAAGAAAGCCATCATTTCCATAAGTGCATTTCCGGAATCAAAAATCAGAAACAACAATTTATCAAAATAAATACTCAACAAAAGCTAGTTGTTATTTACCACTTTGGGCTGTCAAATGGTAAGGAAAAACAAAAGCTCTAATATTTTTATCACGGTGGAAGAAAATTTAATCAATATTTTTCCTACTACCTAGACATCGTTTCCTACTACACATTACCACGAATTCCGTATATTTATACATGGCTAGATACGGCTGTTTCTGGAGGAAAAATTGAAGAGGGTTATTTGATCTTTAGGAATTGTAAAGCACTTTCGAGATCAACGCTTGATCCGTACAGGTACATTTTCGACTACGGATATGGATTGATATATTCTGATATGTCTTTCCTTTCGTTCCTGTCTTTCTCATGAATAATGGAGTGGCCATTTTCCACGCTCAGAAAAATATTTGAATCTATCGTTGGATTCCGTCTTCGCAAACTCCTTACTACTATATATCTATTCCTAGGGTCTAGCAAGGGGAGTTAGGAGTGCAGGGTCAGAAGTGACCCGAGAACTGATCATTTTCTAGAATCTTTCCTAAATATGAGGAATAATGGAACGGTGGGAAAGTGTCATTCAGAAAATCACTATGAGATTGTATGGAATAAAAAGATATAGTGGGCAATAGCGTGAAAAAGAAGTAATTTTGTCGGTTCAAATATGCTTTTGTATTATGATATATAGGAATACCTGTAGATATATTTTTAAGTAAAAATAAAAATAATCTTCTCTCATCATTAAGTAAAGTAAATCGTTATTAAAGCAAAAATTCTGTCTTTAACTGGTATTAAAAAGTACGCCTGTGCGGCTTGCTTCTATTTTCGTAAACAAAATAAAATGGAATGGAATGAATGTCATACAAATTTAACTTTTTAACCCTCACTAATGATTTCTCAATTTATCGCAGTATTTATTAAAAAAAAATTTTTAGATAATGGACAGATAATTTACTACATTTGCGGAATTTTTTAAAAAAATATTAATAACTAAATCTATTAACCATGTATTTTAGAATGGTTCGATGTAGAATGGCGCAATGAATAAAAGCACTATATTTAATAACAATCAAATTTAATATAAACAATAAAGATAGACAATAATGATGATGTGATATTTGTTAGGCCACCCAACGCGCTTGACATTCAAATCCGTCGCCTGACACACAAATGATACATATTCATAATTTTTACAGCTCCCTCTGTTGGTCAGGCAGAAATTCTCGACACTATATAAATTATTTAATTCTTCATGCTGTAAAAATTTGGTTTCAAGAAAAATGCGATTAAATTTCGAAAAATCATATTCCTTACACGACTGTGTTTGTTTCTTACATACCAGTGTTTATAAGTATAGTATCGATATATTTTATTTTATCTTTGTCCTGAAAGTTACTTGCTTTTTTTTAAATCTGTTTACAAACGCTTCTTGTTTGTTTTTGGATTTTGTAACTTTACTTCTTTAACTTTACAGCATCTTTAGTAAGTTGTTATATATAACTACGACTCCGTTCAAATCGAACCTTAATATCATGTAATCAAGTTGAAGGTAGCTTAGTTTTATGTATCAATATAATTCAACTTGATACCCCTGTGAAGTTGCAGCAAACTCGCACGATATTGGGGATCAACGCACTTCAAATGTATGTTTTTGCCATGTAAACATTGATATCATATTTTATTCGTGCCATTTTAATAATAGGACCCTATTTAATTTGTGCCATTCAACTGCATGTAGCGTTTATAAAACGAATTTAAATAAACTAGCGATTGTTTTGCTTTATTTATGAAACATAAAATATAACAAACATCTTCTTTATTCTTTCTAAGAGTTAATCAATATATTAATTTATTTTTAAATTTCGTAGCATATGAGAACAAACGTTTCTGAATGCGTCCTCTGCATCAACATTCCAGAACAATCTTTCATGTACAGAACACAATAATTTAAATGATAAACGCAAACCTAACCGGAAATTAAAAAAGGGCGCCATCTAATTAAGAGTCGTCATTGAATCTAAGAGAATAAAAAATACATATAAATCACTAAAGAAAACGAGCCTTGAAAAAAAAATTTTGTGTGTTGCCTTTACTGTAATAACTGCTAGCTAGAATAGAGCAATTGGAAGAAATAAAGTTAGCAGTACATCATAGCGTGGACACAGAAAAGCATGCCGAAAACGGGCTGATTAGTGCGGTTCTATCCTAGATGTTAGGGAAATGCAGAGGGAAAAAAATTTGGCTGACGGGTCGTATCGCGTTACCTGTGACGCGTAGTGTTGGGGAGAAAATAGGGGAATTGGGAAAGAGGGGGACGGTAATGGGCCTATGGCTCTCTTTCGGATGAATCCATTTTTATCTTGAAGGGAAAGCTGGTGGTATTTTAATACCATAAGCCCTTATCAAATCTTTTAAGAAAGTACCATTTTTAGGATTTTAATAGAAATATTTTAAATTCCACGTTACTTAGCTTACTTTTTAAACACTGCTATGCTTGAAGATGTTTTTCGAAGTCTCGTTTTAATATGCTATTCTTATAATTGTTGCGAATTTGTAACAGTTGGAAGTTAAGTTTTGCTAGTCATGACTGTTAAGTTTTGCCTATCTTTAGTCAGCGCCGTTTTTGTAAATCATCAAAATGGCGCAAAATGTGAGAGTGAAAAAAAAGCCATGATTTGTAAAATTGAAAAGCGTTCACGATCTATATTAGTGGTTCCCAAATGGTGTTCCGCCAAACCGTAGGTTCCGTGAAAGGTTCCGATAAATAAGCATTTTTTTCCAACTAGTTATAATTTTAGATGCCTATAATTAAGTTTTTTTAAATATCCAATTAATAATCCACTATTTTTATGAATATTTCCGTTATTTTCATGAAATTATTCAATTGACATGCTTGTAACGAAAGAAATTTCGAACAACGTGTCTTCTAATAGAAAAATAATGAATGAATTATAAAAATAATATGTATTTGCGAAAAATTCCTTTAGTATTTCGCATCGAATAAAAATAACCAAATTAAGCAATGAAGTATGTTTTTCTGAACCATTCTCAAATTTTATTTTCTACCTTTTTATTTTTTATTTTAATGGGAACCATATCTTAGCTCATTTATTTTTCAGTTTATGCATGCACTAAGCTCAAATTGAGAACTAGACTAAATGCCGCTTCAGACCTGTGAATTCAACTGTCCCCTTACCCATTAAGGAAACATAAAACCCCTTTAAAGACGGATATTGATAATACGATATGATAAATAAAAAAATTTCTTTCCCTTATACACTAAATATTTTCAAAATATTTATTAAATTTAAATCATTACTAATTTCAAAATAATTTGTCTTTCGTTAATTAATATACTCACAATGGATGATGAAGTTCATGCATTGAGTTTCAGGGTTCCGCCAAAAAATGTCATTATTTAGAGTTCCACAGTCAAAAAAAAATTGGGTGCCACTTATCAATATAGTGTTTACTAATCTCAAAGCTACTGCTATATGTTGTATTGTCTGAGTCATGAAAATATACAAAAATTGGAGAATCTTTCCCTTATTTTCATGACTTTCTCCTAGATTAAAAAATCTTGCTTAATTGCTGGTTTTTTTTAAAAGATCCCAATATTTTTTTGTAAAAAAAAGATAACTAGGCAATTTGTTTGTTTTAAATCCCAGGTAATTTTTATGGCAAGATTATATAAATTAATTAAAATTATGTTTTTATTTCGGGTTTCTGATACTTAAACAATAGATTTTGTATTTCAATTGCCGAAAGTGTTTCAAAAATCTATTTTAAAAACGTTATGAATATAGTCAGACAACAATCTTGCAAAAGTTTACAAATACATCAGAAAATAAATTCGGTAATAGCATATTTAGGAAAAACAGATATTTAAAGATTGTGTCACCAATTTTTAAGTATTTTAGCTGAACTTAGTGATTTTAAATTTATTTTATGTTCGCATGATTTCGAATTCCAACATGAAAATTTAAAAAGATTTCGCTCAAAGATAAAATTATTTTTTAAATTGTTAAGCAAAGCTTCGGAAGACAAATCAACAATTAATAAATAAATTTTTTATCTATTTATTTATCACTTCTTTTACAGTCATATATCATGATATATTTTTATAATGCGTTAGATATTTTTATAAGCATTAACTCATTAACATTTTTTTTTTTGAATTCAAGTAAATGCATTAGCTTTCAAAAAAGAAAAAAAAATCTGAATTACAATCAACAATTATTAAATAAAAATTTCTAAAATACTTTGTCACCAAAAAAAAAATTTACATTTTATCTCATTTAATAGAAGTTGCGTTCAATTTTATCACCAATTATTTTCCTTTCTATCTATAAGAATGAATATTTTTATCGGCTTTTTTTATCTCTTTCTTTACAGTACGTCAAAACTCAAATTAACTGTAAGCATTCATTTGTATATTGAGGCTCGTGAATTCTGTGTCGTAGTTATGACTGGAAATCTTTGATAAGTACATATTATAAGAATTTTTTTCTCTAACTTAAGCGAGTAAATTTTTGCGTTATTATTTCTGCAAAGTAACCTTCTTTTTCTATCCTGGAGGTGGAGGGGGTAGGGGTAGAAATTGTCGTCACGTCTTCGTTTTATCTCCCTTTTTCGTCCGTTAATGTATTCCGTAGACGAGGGAAAAATTGAGCATATTTATTTGATGTAGTTCATCTTTGCAGGAAAAACGACTGAAAACCGAAGCTAATATTATATTAGTATCTCGGCATTTATGCTTGATTTTTATCCCTTTTTTTAGCGCGTTTTCCCTCTTCGCAATTTAAAGTTAAATCCTTTTAAATTTAGGAAAAGGGAAAATTTTCGATTAGCTGGTCCATGCTGAAACAGATGTGGCCTAATGCGGGAACACGACTAAACTCTTACATCTGATTTTGAATGCTTCACAAAATGCTTTACAGTTTGTTTTTCTTTTATATTTATTGATTTTTTTTCCCTTAGCATTTACATTTTAACTCAATGTATATCTAAGATTTAAAATGGTTTAAGTCCCTGCTTTTTTCATATAAATGTATATTTTTATTGCTTTCTTTTATTTAAGTAAGAGGAGAGAATTTCGCAAAGAACTTAATTGATAAATTGTTGCGTTGGATTGCTAAAAGAATGCAATTTATGCGATAAAAATTCTGTAAAAAGAATTACGTTAGGGTTCCTTTAAGAAAAAGAGGGTAAAAAAAGCAAGTAAAAAATCTTTTCGAAATCGCAATAATATGAATACCTTTTTTCGTTTAGGAATAAAATGGACGATAATTTACTCAAAGCGGACGAAAATCATTCTTAAATATTTTAATATTTTAGTTTTATTTTTTAGACTAATCGCGTTTATTGCAAACACTTCTAAAAAAAGTTTTCGCTTTCATTTGAGCTTAAATTTAAAAAAAAGTTGCTTTTTTTTCTATTTTTAGGAAATTGATCCTCACTTGGAAAATTACTCATAATGGGCTATTAAGAACAATATTGCTTTTTACTATTTTCTACTTTTTCATATTTATTATTTTAGATATAAAAATAAAAATAAAAATATATAATATTATTTAGTTTTAATGCACATATTCTATGAAATCTGAGCATGAGTCGCTTTTATGTGCGTACAATATTTAGATTCTTTTAGATATTTCAATCAAATTTGCTATTGCTGCATGGTACTTACTCAAATTTATTCTGTAAATTTTGAGCTTGAAGTATAACGTAAAATTTGAAGCTAGATATGGGAAATTTGTTGAAGTGTTAATGCATTGTGAAATATAAATTATTAAATCCTATTTAAGGGGTACGTTTGAAATGACTTAGCATTTTTTAACTTGGGAGCCATAAGTTTAGAAGATGGCTACAAATACGAAAATGAAGAGAATCCGTCAGAAATGGAAGCCATTGTAGCGGTAAATTTACATTCAAAATAACCATAATTGAGTTAAGTGTGATTTTTAAACATTTATTCATTTAAATGCATATCTGTTCACTAAGAAGATGTTTCGTACTGATCTCCCTTAATGTGTATTTTTAGAATAGTTGCAAAATTAAGGTCAAATTATAAAACACTTAATGACCTCGAATATGTAAGCGAGGGAAAATTTTTTTGAACTTATCTGAAAAATTATTACTAAAGAAAGTGGTAGTAAAACAGCAAAACTAGTTTGATTACCTGATGAAACCCGATTAAATCTTCGCTGTTTGCTCCAGCAATCGAACAGGTTTTGATGCTTTCTTCCACAGAAGTTATACGTCATATTTCGTTCAAACTTTTTATTTTTAAGTTTAAGTTTAAATATTAATTTGTGGCCCTTAATTTCATACTTTGCTTACAAGGGCCTTAAAATATGTATGCTAAGAGCCATCACTACAAAGCAACCTACACATACTTATTGAAAACATTGCCCCTGATAATTTTATCGCATTTAGAATATTTTGCCAGCGTTTGTTTGTATAAATTTTTACTGAAAATTTAAAGAACTTATTTTGTAATGTGAACCGTTTAATCATAAAAAAAATTATTTTCAATTTTTGTAATTTAAAACAAAGTGAGATACTAGAATGCTGTTTATATATGTACAAGTATTCAGCAAAAGATTTTACTTCATAGCAGTCCTTTAAAAAAAAAAAAAACAATTTAAAATCATACAAAACAGTTAAAAAAAATTTTTTGTTTAAGTACAAGATAAATTTACCCAGACAATCAATTTTAATTTTAGTGATTCAGCGAAATTTCATTTTTCTGTAGAATTTTCAAGCATTCTCTGGATCTCAGATTTTTTATGAATATTTTCTTCGTCCATAATTTTTATATTAATTAATAAATAGCTTAACTTTCTAATAAAACGAAACACGCGTATTAATTTATTTAAAAAATATTTAAATTAACTAATTGTTTTAGCTATGAACACGATAAAAATGAAAATAACCGACTTTAATTATGCAAAACTAAACAAATTTAATTTTAGTATATTTCAATTTAATGGTAGAAATATATCGTATATTATTTATGAGCTTCAAATTAATTTTGAGCTAATGTAATCAATTGCATCAGTCTACAGATATTTAATAACCTACAACATAATTTCTAAAGCTATGCTTCCAAAGTTTTTAAATAAAAAAAAAATTATATGTATATCACCTTTCATATTTTACGAAATTTAACGCATCAAAAAGAATAGAGTTTATTAGATTTTTCCATTACAAAACTTTAAAAAAAAAAATACATGTTTTATTGTTTGCATCACAGATTGAAATTACAATAATTAAATTAAAAGTTTTTTATTTCCTGATAAAAATTTCAACAAGGGATTAAAATAGCGCGGCCGAAATCATTAGTTACAGTTCATTTTTTCCGGCGCTAGTCCTATATTTAATCCCAGCTCTCAATAACAATAGAACTTTATGCTTCGAAACAAACAAGGCTTCATCTAAAAATGAAGAAACACTACTTTAGATGCCATTTTGTACAGTGAAGAAAAGGGGAGAAATTTAAAGAAAAAAATATTTAAGAAAAAAAAATCACAGCTCTAATAAGATTCTTTTTTTCTATTACGAAAACAATACCGATGGGTGTTGCATCAAAACGTTAGGTAGTGCCCCCCCCCCACTCCTAAGATGCAAAAACTTTACGCTTTATAAGAAAAAAATAATTAAATGTTTTTTATGCTTTAGTTTTACCTCACGATTTTCTTTGCCACTACACATACATGCACCACACTCCTACTTTAGTGTAAGATCGGAAAATAAAAGGTTCTAAGGTGGTGTGGAGGGGCAATTCTCCAAAGAAAGAAGAGGGGTGGGAGTTAGGGAAGCAACTCGAGAATTTAGGATAAAAGTATGTAGCTAGTTGTTCGTTGTCTTAATCAAAGCCTTGGCCTTAATGAGTCTACGAAATGCTTCAGAAGATTTAATAAAATTCCATACCCTTGTTCTATCTTACGCCAAGCGTAAGTTGAAAGACTGGGCGCAAGCACGGGAGGTTCTTAAATGTGGATAGAAAAAAAAGAAAGATAATCGGAAACCAGGGCAATAATAGGAAGACAATTCCTTTAATAAAATTTGAATAAGAATTGGGGGGAAACAGCATCGTTAAAATGTATGCAAATTAGATTTTCCATTGGTAACACAATCTGTGATTAAAAAACTCACTTGGCGACTGAATAAAAAGTAAACCCGACTGCATGGTGTTTTTAGTATTGTTTCATATCAGTAAATGTAATTTTATATTATGCGTTAACAGTTTACTTTTGTTTTTGTTTTGTTTTTTTCCTCCCCTAAAAGTAATGATTTTTTTTTTTTTTTTAGAATATCTTCTAGTCTTACCGAAAGCACTTACCTGCGAACGCTTTTCTATTAAAGTCCTTTTGCTAATTTAATCAAAACAGCTTACTTCAGATTTGCAATTTTAGTTATTGAATTAGGGAAACTTTTTTAGCCGAGTATCTTCTGAAATGATAAAAACTATTATTATTATTTAATTTATTGTTTAACTGTAAGCTGTGGTCAAAGAATACAACTTGATTGTAAAAAAGTTTTGAAGATGAAAAACTGGTTTTGTTGTTATTATTCGACAATTCTTTAAGCTTATATTTATTTGAAATTTAGATAAAAAGATGTTTAAAAAATAGACCGCGAAAGTTATTCATTAACGTAATTATGTTAATTGAATATTTTATTGAGCTTTTCTTTTTATTCTTGCTAATGAACTAATTTGTGTGGTTGTATTTTATTAGCGAAAGATAATAACTGTGAGGCTTTTGTCTTCCTTTGTTTAGCAATTACTTTTTTTTGCGTAATTCTTTTCACTATTTAGCAGTTCGAATTTTTAAAAGTTGAAACTTTTTCTATGTTTTAGTTACGTGATTCGTAAGCAAAAAGAAATTATTTGAATTAATATGATAAACTATGTCTGATATATAAGAAGAAAATCTCCGTAATATTAAACTTTTATACTGTTTCAAAGGAAATTTATGGTAATATAAAATAATCTTTATAGCAGTAATTCCTTAAACATGACTTTATTAAAAATATATATAAAAATATTAAATATAGTGGAAAAAAGACAATGTTTGATCCATTGATTATTATGAAATAAATATAGAATTCCATATAAAAATTATAATGTCCCAAATCTAAAAATGAAATTTACAAGTAAAATTTACAAAATTTTAATTCTTATTCAAAAATGATTTTGCATTAAATAACGGCACTTATGCATTACAACAATTACAAACTGCATGCTACACATAGAAAAAAACAATGCTTGATTAATTGAATATTACATAAGAATCGGAGAATGTCATATGATTATAACTCAAACCTTTAATTCAAATTTTAAAGTAATATTCAGTACCTATTTTTTTTTTAATTTAAAAAAGATTCTGCATTAAGTAATGACCTACGCATTGCATCCATTCTAGACGGCTCGTAATGTATCCCAGAAAAAAAAGAGGGTTCGATTCATTGAATATTACGCAAAAAATGAAGAATATCATCCAAAAAATATGATTATGACCCGAACCTGCAACTCACCCCAGTTGACACAGCAGCGGTATATCAGAAGAAAAGCTTCGATTTCTATAGCTTTTCCACCGCATAATGCATGGTAAAGGCAGATACCTAGGAAGTGGGGAGATGATACTATGAAGATGGCAGGTGGGGAGAGACACGACAGCAGAAAATAAAAACAAATGGTCCAGTTTAGTTTCACCCTGGTTCTCTCCACTTATCCAACAGCGAGCCATCACTACTTTCTCATAAAGGATTTATAAGACGTCGTTGGCTTCCCCCTTTTCAATGTGCTTTTATATTTATTTCATCTATACTTATGCACCCCACACTTTCATAGAGCCCTTTCTAGTCCCCCTCATACTTTGACCCTATTCAATGAATAATTTTTATTTCTGCTATGTTTATTGACCAGTTGACTTATTGAATTAACGAGACAATTTTAACTTCAATCAACGGATGAAGTTAATAAAAAAAGAAAGCCCAAACAAAATGTGTTTCGATACATTATTGCACTTTTGACTGTAGACAAAATGCAGAGTGTCCACTAAATTTTGAAAGCAAGCAATAAAAGAAAACAATTTTGGGAAAAAAATTAGCCGTTTGTTGCATTGTTGTTAGAAAAGCAATAAATTTTGAAAAAATAAAATGCCTCGTGTTCAAATAGTTCCGAATCTCGTCGTTAGGTGGCTTTTGTGTTCTTCTAATCGCATTGAATTTTTATTGGAAATTTTGCCTGGTTTTCACAACGCTATGGTTCAGGTTGTGAAATAAACATATTCATTGTTACACAGATTGAATCAACTTAGTACAGAAAACTTTGACATAAACTCATTCAACAACAAACAACAGAGATTTGCCACTACAGGTGTTCAGTCCCTTGTGACACAGTGGACTATTAAACCACAATGATTTTTTTTTTTTTTTTTTAATTTATCGCTTTTGTATCAATGCAACAAATATCTCAATTTTTATTTTTGAAGAAATTTGCATTTCGTTATTTGCGTTCAAAATGTGCTAATCATTTAATGGACCATATTTTCTCGATTATTGTAAGAATTGAGCACAAATGTAAAATCAGTCTTATCATAAATAAATAGTATGGCGGAAAACTATGCAAACCTATTGTGTTTCAAAATTCCAGTGAGTTTCATCAACAATTTGTGAATCTGGACATATCTTGTTATTATAGGAAACCCTTTAATTTCTTTCAAAATTTGATTTGTGTCTAACTTCAGTACTTTGAAAAGTTGTTGTACTCATGTAATAGTTTATTATTTGATACTGGAAAAGCTTTAATGTGCACTCGTAATCAAGGGTCTCCAAGACTTCGCAATTTCTGGGCTTCAGAACCAATTTCAAGGATACAGAATTTTATTATTCAGGAAAAACTGTATAGTTATATTTTCCTTTTTTTTTTAATTTCTTAAATAGATTAAATAAGCACAGATCGAAAAGCTAAACTTAGCAAGGCGATGATGTTATCCAATTTAATATGAAGGACGACCAAGTCGTGAAAAATAGGGCGCAAATAATAACATTCAGGGGAAAATAATGTAAAAGCAAATCAAATATTAATATCACTAATTATAGTAATTAAAGTCCTCAACATTGAGTAAATTATTCAAAATATAATGGTATTTAAGAATGATATACATAAATGTTATATTTGTTTACTATATTAAAAGTTTTCTGAATGAAAAAAAAAGGGAGAAAAGGTTAAGGGTAAAAGTACTTAAATTCTGAGAAAAGTAACACAAAGGAAAATCAAAAAGTAATAATGTCACTAATTATAACAATTAGAATACTTATCGTCGAGTAAATTATTCAAGGTATGATATATGAGAAAGATATACATAAACTTTATGTTTGTTTACTATATTAAAAATTTTCTAAAAGAAAAAAAAATTAGAAAAAGTTGGAAGTCTAAAGGTGCAAATAACAGAATTTAGGGGAAAGTAACACAGAAGCAAATTAAATATTCTAATTATTATAATTAGAGTCCTCATCGTTGAGTAAATTATTCAAAATATGCTGATATTTAAGAATGATATACATGAACTTTATATTTGTTTACTATATTAAAAGTTTTGTGAAGGGAAAAAAAAATGGAGAAAAGGTTGGGAGGTTAAGGGTGCAAATAATAGAATTTAGAGGAAAGTAACACAAAGGCAAATCAAATGGAAAAGTCGCTTGATGGTTGCAGGGGATTCCTGGTAGATTACGACGACAAATGCAAATGTGCAAAGGCAATGAAAGCTCCTTTATTCCCAGGAAAGCCTAAGGGAAATGCTTTTCCCAACTTTTGCTCCTCGCAAATATCTTTTCCTTCTGCCTTTTCCATACACCCCACCCCGACCACCCCGACCGGGGAAAGAAGACGTTGGAAAATTGGCCTCTCCGCCGATGTCCCTAGCGTCGTCTACTCCTGCTGCCATCTAATGCCGTTTCTAATGTGAAGTAATAACCCCGGCCGTCGGCATTCGCCTGGGCCCCCGCGGCGAGCGACTCTCATCAACGCCGGCCCCGCTCCACGAAAGAGTGAAGAAGTTCCCCGGGGCCCCAGATTCGATAGAGTACGTTGACAGCCTCATTAACAAAAATCACTCGCTTCATAAACCAAAGCTTTCTTGAGAATTCCACCCTACGCTTTGTATACAAATAGCTTCTCAATACAATTACGAAAAGCTCAAATATTCACTCCTTTCTACCTTCACCCTCATTTTCGGTACTTATTTTTTCTCTTTCAGACCCCCACTCCACCACCCCCCCGATTATTATTTATTTATTTATTGTATTGTACATCTTATCTGCATGTATTTCTTTTCCAGTTGTTTCACCTTTTGTTTTACTCCCTTTTTACGCTCTCTCTCTCTTTTTTCATTTTTGTTCCGTGTGCGAGCTTGTTTTTCTCTCTAAATTTTGCTTCCACAGTTATCCCCAATCTCTGTTTATAACGAGTTCCCGTGCAGTAGCAAGGAAAAAAAAATTTTTTGCGAAATTTTTCTCTTCGCCTCCCCCCTTGCTTTTTGCGATATGAGATTTAAAAGAGATCAAATTATATAATTCGGATTTTCAGCTAGTCGCTAGAGACAGTGATAGAACCGGGTAAGAAGACAAATAATAATAGTAAAAAAGTAAAACACAATAAGTCGGAAGCTAAAAAAAATAATGAGGATACATCCTAACACACTCGCACAATCCCACTGAAAAACTATTCGTCAAGCTGTTAGAAGAACGCGTTTTTGACGAAAAATTGGCTCGCTTAGGGAATAGTAATAGAGAAAAAATACAATTGAAAACATTCACATCTGGAGCAATGCGTTCTATGAAACATGGCATCTTGGCGAAGAAAAATGATTGCAAGAAAATGAGTAAACCCCCCTATAGTACTTCTCAGTTTCTAGATATTTCAGCCGTAACTGACACACTGGGGAGCTAGATCCTTTTATCTTAGATCACAATGAAAATACCTTTGTGAGTTTATTTTCTGTATAAATTATAAGTTACGCCAAATCTCTTCAAAAACCATTTTTCTCCCAGGTCATAAACTAAATAAGTAAAGAATAGGGAAAAAATAATTACAGAAACTCTTACTCCAAGTTTGAAGAGAAAGAAAACGTATGACTTCATATTTTTGTTATAAGCCTAAAGTTTTTGATGTTTAAAATACTTTTAAGTATAATTTCGATTCGCAAAGTAAAAGGTAAAACAAGATTATCTAAAATGAGAGTCCTTATTTGAAAAAAATATGCTTCAAGTCGAAACAAATTAAATACTGCGCTTTTTGTTTTATATCTAATTATTTTAAAAATTGTTTTTGAAAACTTGAGCTAGACTTTTTCTTTTTATTTCAAATTATCTCGAATACACTAATGTATCTCATTTTTTTATTGGTATTAATAATGAACAATTAAAATTTTTAAAGCGTGTTGAACTATAATATTGCTGCGACCTTAATATGGTGCTGAGTTAAACCATATTTTCATACCTTTTAAAAGATATTATGGTTCTACTTTCATGGAAATGCAGTTCAACTTAACACCTTATTGAAATTGTAACAAAATTGCATCGTATTACGTTTCAAAAAATCGATATTATGGTTCAAAATTGAACGGAATTTTTTCCCTTTAATTGAATTCTTTAGCAGTATATTTCCAAACACTATTTCAATATTTGAACTTAAAGAATGAAACGATTATTAAAATTAGTTTATGCAAATTAAAAACATAAACAGTAATTTTCATAAATTTTGCTGCAATTCTTTTTTTTTTTTTTTTTAAGTTGATATATGAGCAGATAATTATTATCGACTCGTACTTTCACAAGATTATGCCTTGGACAATGTTATTCAATTATTTTAATTTTTAACAATTAAAAATTTGCTTCGAATTGTTTTATAGTAATCATATCATATAACAATCCTAAATAAATGTTTTCTTCTCCTTGTAAAAATTATAGCAGAATTAATTGCAAAAAAAATTTTTTTGTGGGAGGGGGAGTTATTAAAGACAAAAATAGCTATGGAACAAAAAATAGTTGTGATTATAACTAGTTAGATTAAAAAATAGCTTTGTAAATAAAAATAATTCAAATCATAAGTAGTTTTATGATAATAATCCTTTTTTACAAAACGATTATTTTTAAATTTTATCATGAAACAAATCTTTATTCACTAATAATATTTCTATCAATTTATTCAATGGTTATTATTTACATATTTAATTATTATGCTATTTATTATCTCTCTAAATTGATTGCATTATAATGGTTATTATTTCTATATTAATTATTTATCAAATTTGATATTCATAAATGCTGACAAATTATTATTCTGTTTAATTGTTTTTTTATTAATTTTCCATTAATGTATTTATTAACTTTGATTCACCTCATTGCTCTTTTACTTGGACAAAATCGTTATTTAAAATAAATGATCTCTATCCATTAAATAAATTTGTTTTAATCATTTGCTCTGAATATATAGTCTCTACGTTATGCATGCATATATAAATAACTTGTTAAACTTTTAAACTAAGTTTTTTTTCCATACCTTTAAGGAAAAGAACATACATTTCGAAAAGTAATCTTCATTTTCATCTTTTCAAAAGAAGATCAATAAATATCTTTTTATAGTCTATCATTTAATATTTACCAAAATAATTTTTAGAAAACTATTGCCCACCAGTCCAACGTCCTAACATTAATCCACCTAGCAGTTTCACTTTCAGCGGAATTTCATTCAATTCAATCGATTTTCAAGTTGCGTATTTATTATCTCTTATTTAGTTTAATATTTCCTCAATTCAATGCAAGAATTGATTTCACGATTTATTGCCGTCATACGGCTATTTGATTTTCGGGGATTTTGAGCCACGGCATTTACCGTGTTCGCATATAAATCGGATTGAATAGATGAGGCTCACTTATTTGATTTCAGGATTATAGACACTGGAATTAATTGTTCGGCGCCTTTTGGTTAGAAAGAAATCAATTGAGTATAATTGATCTTTAGATAGGAAAATGTAGACCTGTTTTCTAATAAAATAAAAGTTTTTGTGTGGGTTGAAATATCAGAGTTATCCGTATTTAAAGCTAAATGTTTTCTACAGTCAGAAACAGTCTTAAAATTATGAATGTTAGTGATTAATTTATGGAAAGAATGCTCTTTTTTTCCAGGGAAGTTAAAATTTTCATTCAGAATTGAGCTGCCAGATGGTGTATTGCTTTTAAAATCTATAGTAAAAGTGCTTTCCTGTCCCCAGACCTCAATCTGTGTAATTTTTGACAATATATGCATTTTTAAGGGTTGAAATTCGTAAAAACCAACAGCTTGATCTGGTATTCAATGCGTTCTTGAGTCAAATAAAACTTTCTTTGCCCCCAGCATTGTTTTCAAGAGTACCCTGGGGTCAAATTATACACCCCTCATCCCCCATGCTAACCTATAGAGGATTATATGAACTCCAGTTCCTAATGAATATAGTCATTGGCAGATATTTTTTATTGTATTGTTATTGAAATAAATTACCGAACTTTTGCAAAGCAACATGACAGTTTTTAAAAAATTTTGAAAGCCCTGAGCACAATGATAACAAAGCTCAGAAGTCAACGTAATAGAAAATCCAGCGGCACTTTGAAAAATAAACTAGCACATATTACAGAGCTTAGGAACGTCTGATGAGTATGAATCACTCCGTATGATCATTAGAAAAGAACATATGGTCATTTTAACAAAGCCGTGCATCCGAATAATTATATTCTAAAAGCAGCCGGTCCCTAGAGAGGGTGACTTCTGACCATCTGACTAATAAGCAATGCGTTTAGCCATTAGAAATTAAAACTTGCTAAGCACGACAAAATTTATATTCAATAAAAAATTGAAACAAATAATTATTCTAGAACATTAAATAGTGTTTTAAATAATCGAGAAAATGTGTTATTATAATTGTCCATGGGTTAGAATGAGATATGAAAGTCCAGTCTGATCAATAGACATGTTAAAAGCAATTTTTTGAGCATGTTATTTTGTGCTTGTCATTTACTCGCCATTCAGCCGTGAATAACTCCCTTTTAAAATGCTATAACATCCTGAAATTTCAGATGGCGGCAGAAAATGATAATAAAATGAACGTATAACATGTTTTGTTGTAAAATGAAATGGTACAGTTATTATATAAGCGTGGCTGTTTAATAATAAAACATACTCTGAAGTGTGAAGTTTTGAACTAATATTTCTGGATGAAAAAATATTCACTTCTTTGTGCAATCGTGCACTCAATTACACAAAACAGTTGCCATAAAATTTAAGAAGTTTTAAACCTCACATTTACAAACCTTTATTATTATTATTATTATTTATTATTATTATTGTTGCTGTTAAAATATCCTTCAGAAAATCCTTTCAGCAATGATCTTTTTAATGATGATCCATAACCGCATTTTTATTTTAATTAATTGTTTTTAAAGTATTTCTAATTTCGTTTCATATGTATGAATTAAATTATTTTAAATGTATTAAATTTTTTTAAGTTCAGATATTTTATTTCACTCTTAAATGAAATAGTTGTTCATTAGGAAATATAAATTCAGGTTTACATTTTTTATGTACATTAAAATTAAAATACATTTTTTAACTGCAGCAGCGATAATCTAGAGTTTTTCTTTTCTTTTTTTTATTCATTAAAACTTAATATGGAAGATAGCATGAGTGAATGCTTACATCAAAAACTAATACACAAAGATAAACACTGAATGACGCAATTACGCATTTAACTCTAAGATATGCAAGTTTAATTGCAATTTAGTTGGTATTCATCTTGCATGTACATAGAAGACGAATAAATGGTATATATTTTCTACCACTTATTTAAACATATAAAGATAAAAGATAAAACAAGTTTAATTCAAAAAATGACGGAAAATTAATTTAACTTTCCGTCATCAGTGAGTGGTGACCAAAAAAAAAGGTCTAAAAGATAGGCCTGCCATTTTTCAAGTTTGGCACTTTGTTAGTAGCTTCCAATTTTCGATCGAGGCATTAGGGCATGCTCTTTCTCAGTGAGCGATAGCTACGAATAATTAGTGGTTAATGATATAGCCTAGTATTAGCGCCCGCCCGTGTTTTTGTGCCGCGCCTTCCATTGCGGGCGTGGTCCCTTAAGCCCATATCTGATAAGCATTACTTCCTCTAAAGCCTTCTCATTCTGACCTTCCACTAGTATTTAAATAATATACCACAAAAAAGAAAACGAAATATTCGTTTTAAGACAACGCAATCAAGTTATGTTGCGTGTTTCTTTTAAGCTGCCCGTTTGATGATGGTATTTCCACCTATTAGCATTTTTTGTCCATCTATTTTAAGCCATTTTATAAGGTTTTTGAAAAGCTTTAATTTATATGTTTCTGTAAAAGAAGAGTATAAAAGAAAAACTAAAAGCAAAATTATTTTAAAAATTATAAAAGAAAAATTGAAATCCAGAAGAAGACTGAAAAGAAAAAAAAGATCAGTTTGAAGATTGCATTAGTGCCGTTTCTTAGAAAATTTGAGAAGTTAAATTTCTAAAACGTATGCAATCAGCTGGAATCCATTCACAAATCATTTTGTTCCTTAACCCCCTTAATAAAATTTGGTACAAGGTATGAAAAAAATATTTTTAAACTTTATTATTTGACAAACATATTTTTAAACTACATATGTTTTATGTCCCCATAAACTGAGTGTCTTCAGAACATCAAAATTTTTTTATGCCAAGTTCTTTAGCAACCATTTCATAATTATTATTTAAGTTTACTAAAATCACCAATTCATACCCCCCAAATCTTATAAGTGAGCAACATTCCTTTTATTTCTACTATTTAATATATAACAGGATTTTTCTCTGATAATGTTTTAAATTAAAAAATTATATGTATTTAAAATATTTGTTGTCAAGATATAATTTTCAAATAAATTCCAACTATTTTTTAACAAAATTATAATTTCCTAAAAATTCTTGCCAAAAAAAATTGTTTTTGTCATCCAGTAGCCAAATAGAACATTCGAAATAGAATGTGAAAAAAAAAAAAAAAAAAAAAAAAAAAAAAAAAAAAAAAAAAAAAAAACAATTTTTCTGATCACTCGAGAGAAAAGCGAATTGAATTTTCTTGAATTCATAGCTGAAGGAACAGTGTGTGCACGTATTAAAAAAAATCAAACGAAATGTATGGGAGGAAAAAAAAAAGAAAGAAACATTGAACCAAACAGAAATAGTGAAGCAGAAGCAGTCAACTAAATATATAGAAGCCTCCCGGTCAGAGAAAACTGGTTGAAGCCTTTCAGCAAATAAAAAAAAAAAAAAAATAGGAAAGCAGGCTTGCCTTGGCATGTCTATGTTATAAAGGGGAAAAGTTTTTCCCTATTGTTTGTATAACTGAAACAAGAAACATAGATTGGGGAAACTGGGTTTCGTGAGTCCTATAAAATGCGATTAATGCTGTAAAAAATGGGGGTGGGGATTCTATATATAGTAGTAAACCACATTTTATGTTATAAATGTTGTCTATTATTAATAAATAGAGGTCCTAAAACTTTACCTGATCCGGGTAACCGATTAAAATTTATCTTTTACCTGGCCAGTTCCGGTTACCCGGTCAATATTTTATTTGTTACCCGGCCGGTTTCGGGTACCTGGAAAAATTTAGATTTATTACTTAGCCAGTTCCGGGTACCTGGACAAGTATAATATTTATGCGAAACAATATAAAATTCTTTTAATTTTCTATCGAATAAATATTTATAATGTACAGTTCAAAGAAAAAATTTTTAATATTGTGTAATAAAAATTATTGTTCATGAACAATATTTTTTTTCATAATTTTCTGATTTTATCGTGTTTTACTACACCTATTAAACTGCAATAAAAATTAAGTTTTTGACTTACGTAAAGAATAACTTTCTTATATACTTTTGTATAACATCCAAAAAAAGTAACTCTTAAAAAAAATAAAAGAGTAATAAAAACAATTTTACTCTTTTAAGTTCGTTCAAAAGATAAAAATGGTATTCAACCTTAAATTAGGACTAATACCACATAGAATCAGCTTAAGAGAAAATGGAATAGTATTATTATCCAATATTCGCTTGCTCTTTGATTTTAACGAACAGTTTGCAAGGTTTCACGTCTCGATATTAAAAATATTCTATATTAAATCCGCTACTCTTTGGTGCTCATAAGCAGTTTGCAAAGTGCCAAGACTCTAGATCCAAAATTTTTGCTTCAGCCGATCATGTTTTGCGTGCTATATAAAAAAAACTTCAGCGAAGTAATAATGATAATTTTTTCAATTTAATAAATGCCAAAATATTCAATACTAAATCCGCTACACCTTGGTATTCATAAGCAGTTTGTAAAGTACCAAGTCTCTAGATCCAAAATTTTTGCTTTAGCCGATCGTGTTTTGCGTGCTATATGAAAAAACTTCAGCGAAGTAATAAAGATTATCGTTTTCAATTTAATAAACGCCGTAATGTAATCCTTTTTTCAACGCATAACTGAGCATTCGGGGGAAAAAATAAAATACCCCACCTTCCTGAGTTAGTTTTAGTGAGAGGGGAAAGGTTAAAAAGACCCCTCTTTTTTTTCAAACAGCTTTGATATATATAAAAGTCGTGCTGAGAAGACACAGAGGGCACTTTAGAAGTTGTGTCTGCAAGGCTATCAACACGGGGAAGGGGCGCACTCAAATGGCCCGAGTTGAGGCCTAATCCCAGAAAAATACCAAATGACAAGACATTTCGATACTTCTCCTTCCAGCGTTCCATTTGGAACGGCAGTAAAAGACTTAAGGAAGTCTACAGTACTGCAGAAATAAAGATGGAGAATTTAATGTGAAGAAGAGAAAAAGGACTGGAAAAAAAAGAAGATGAGCAGAATTGAAGGACTTTAGGAGGGGTGCTGAAGAAAAAAAAAAAAAACATTATTGAAAGAGAACGAAATGAGTTTGCGTTCAGTTGATTTCGTCAACGTTTCACGTTCTTACATCAAGCAATCTTAAACGCGAGAAAAACTTAAGGAACGCTGCCAGAGTTCGAGAATGGTTGTCTTATAACGGTAGATTTTATAAAGAAGTAGAATATAGAGTGTTTCTATTGTTTCTTTTAGTGTCATTTCTGCTTTTATTTTTATAGGTTTGTTGTTTACGAGAAAACGGCTACTAAAATTTTGCGTAACACTCTGTCTGTGAATGACTGATACGGTTATAAAAATACGTCTTAAACAGTTATGGAAGCTAAACTTCTTTACTAAGTATAAAAGATGTTTAACAGTTCTTAGTGATAGATCTTTCGAATTTTACATCAGTTTGAAGTTTAGAAATGATGTTATAATGAATATTTTTATTTTAAGAGTCTTTCAAAGGTTTTCAATGCGCTGTAAATAAGTGAGACAATAGACAGAAAATATAACGAAAAGATTTTGAATTTGCGATGATAAAAACTGTCTTCAATTTTTTCTTTTTTTTTAAAATTTCGAAAATAGAAATACTCAGAATTTTAACTAAAATTCAATATATTCAAGATAAAAATGTAAGAAAAAATGTACTCACAGGAAACTAAAAAAATGAACATATTCATGACTTAGAGCAAACAATTTTGACAAAATTATTGCTCTGGTTTAAAAAGGAATCATGTTTAATTTAAACCTGTGCAAACAAACATTTATAGTGTGTCGAAGATGAAAGTAACAGGAAAGTTTTCTTTACAATTACAATATTTTAAATACAATATTAGTTACAATTGACAATATTTTAAAAATGAATTGTATATTAATAGCATGTAACCTTCTTATTAGCATTGGAAGACAGGATTTGATGGAATCCGTAATAATAAATTATACAGAAAATTTGGTTTGGATCAACGAATTTTGATTGATAGCGGCCCTATAAAGTTATGCTAGCTATTTTCCAGATGGGTAAACAGTCATTTATAGTTTGGCAAATGGGAAATTTGCATAATTGATAATGGTAAATTAAAGAATATCTGTATCTTTTTCAAAAATTGAAATCAAAGTTATAAATTAATTTCTAAGCTTTGTGCGTAGTTGTCGGAATTCCCAAGTACATAGGAAAAAAATTTGGTAAAATTACCATGCTGAATGGTTATGCTATTACTTGTATCTTTAAAAAAAACACACACACATAATTTTGGTTTAAAAAAAAATCAAAATTTGAGGTATTTAAACCAGTCGTTTGATAATTTTTACTTTCATATAGCAACCATTTACAGGAAATTCTGGTTTAAAAAATTATATTTTTTATTACACATTCTGTAAAAAATACAAAACTAAAAAATAAATTAAACTGAATAAATGGTTCTTACACCCTGCTCCAAGGTATCATGACAAATTTAATAAATTTTACCACAGATTATAAAATCATATTTTATTGTTAATTTTATCAAAATCATTACTAACGCTTTATAAAAGTTAACGAGGCCTTAGGTGTTCCCATAAAGCTAGAAACATGACAAATTTTACTATATTCTGGTAGTTTTGACCATAATTTTTTCTTGGTGTACATTCTCAAAAAAATCTGTTCACCATTGAATCGTAATTTTTGTAATTAAACGCAAAATCTGGCTAGATGAAACCATCTTTTTTATGTTCAACATAAACCATAGTATCATATAAAAAAGAAACTTAAAGTGGCTTAATTTGCACGATAATGCCGCTCAACTTCGCCGCATACTTGCACGATATTAAGATTCATTCCGTGCCAAAAAATGGAACAGTATTTACTGCATGTCATTTAAGTAGTACTTTGAATACACTATGCTACTCTTATCCCTTATGAAAAGTAAATATATTTTTATGAAATTTAAAAAAATATATGAAACATTGTTATATAACTATTAATATTAATTTTCTTAACTGTTTCTTAATTTTTTTAACTTTCTTGAAATGAAAATTTTGTAAAAAAGCATCGGTGCTTAAAACCATAAAATAATCCATCGAATTTCTCTTAGAATAAAGAACCAGTCTTGTTATAAACATAAAGAAGTTCATTCTCCTTGGATAATGGAAGAATGTTTTTTTTTTCTTTCTTTCCTTTTCAAACGAAATAACCCTACGAAACTTTAGAAAGAAAAAAAAACTTTATTTTTGCTTAAAAAGTTTCATATCCCTACAATAGTATATATATATTATTTATATATCTGAAGAGAATTTTGTGCATTATCTAACTTTTTTAACTTTTTGAAATCCCCAAAAAATAAAAATACACATAGCTTAATGATACACGTATTACCTACAACAAACTTAAGTATGAATAAAGGAGCAGAAAAAAATAATGCTTTCAGTAATAGTTAATTTCTTAAAAATTTTTAGTAAATAAATAATGAAGCAGTTTTAACTTTTACATCAAAATTAAAAAAGTTGATATGATTTTTCACGATATGATGTTTTACTAAATATTTTATTTAGGCATAATTGCTTTGTTATTTAAAATATGAGATGTTTTTATGAATTATTAATAAATTGGCAAGTAATAGTAAATAAAATAAAAGGGAATAATAACTTTTAAATTTAAATTAAAAGACGTAAGTTTAATTTAAAACGAAATAAAGTTCAACGTTTTAAAGTTCTGTTAGATCTTTCTAAAACGTTGAGAAAAGTTAAACTTTTTTTAATTGTTTAAAATTATTTAAGACGTTCACAAGACTTTTTTTCTTATTTTTGCTTTAGTGAGTTTACTTTTCACAATTTTACAAAAAAATTTTAACAAAATAACCCTTTCTGCAGTAATTGTGCTTATAATCAGAAAATTTTGATAACTATTCCAACTATTAAATTTAGCATTTTTGATGTACTTTAATTTTACCATGAAATACAATATTCATTTAGTGGGGGGAAAATGTGATAAACCTTACAAATTCCGAAAAAAAATCTATTTCCATTTCTTATTATTCATTTATTTCAGCTTTATTTTAATTCATGTTTTTTGCAGTTGGAATTTAGACGATAAAGTTAATGGGCCAACTTGCCTAATACTGAACTAAATAACTATACAAATAACGCATTTGAAGTTAGACAGCCATCGAAATGGAATCATCCTTAACTAACGAAGACAAAAAAACAACAAAAAAAACAGTATTTTAAAAAATTTTATGAGGAAGTATGTACTAATAACATTCTGGCGGTAAACGCAGAATCCTATGCTTTAATCTGCATGCTTTCGTACAAAACAAACTAGTTTACCTCTCTTGACGTAAGTCTTTCTCATTTTTGTAATTGATATCAATCGTTATTTTTCATAATACATTTTATGTTCTTAAAACTATCGATTTGATTTCGAACCATAATATCGGTAATAATACGATGCAAATTTGCTGCAATCTTAAAAAGGTGTTAAAATGAAATAAAATATTATCGCACTTTTATAATCGTACTATATCATACACTCTCAAAAAAATCGATTCATCTTTGAACCATAATATCGGTACTTTAAATCATTACACGTTGCAAATTAATAATCGATTCCACTTTTAATCATTATATAGGTACCTTGAATCATAGCACGTTGCGAATTTGCTGCATACTTAATAAAGCCTTAAATTGAACCATAGTATCATGTAAGAGAGATAGAAATGTAAAACTTAAAGTAATATTTAAGTTACATTAAATTTAAACAATATTATGATTCTTGCATTCCAAAATATCTATTGGTGCATATTGAATCTTATATATCATACAACATAGACACTCAAAACAATCGATTCCTCTTTGAATCATAACTCGTTGCAAATATGCTGTTATCTTATTAAAGGGTTAAATTGAACCATATTATCATGCAAGAGCGAAAGAAATGTTAAACTTAGAATAATATTTAGGTTACATTAAATATAAACATTAATATGTTTCTCGCTTTCCAAAATATCTATTAGAGCATATTGAAAGTTGCATTTTTTTAAATAAAGGATAATAAAAAAAATATGTAGATTACTAGTTGTTAGCGAATACTTTTGATCGAATAAATCTCTTCTTGTTTAGTAGATGATATCTTTATAAAGGTTTTTTTACAGCACTCGTGTTAAGAATTCTATGTAAGAAAATATGATTATATACAAAATATTCAATATGTCCTTTCTAAAAAGAACAAGTGTTCTACGGAAGAAGCAATTTTCCTCACCATTTTGTGCCCTCATCACGCCTAAATCTCCGTCCCTAAAACTCTCTAATTGTGAGCTAGGCGTCAGCGCCAATAGGGGTAAATGAAGATTAATGGCTAGTCGGTCACAAACCCACCCACTTCCACACTACTTTTTCCTGGGCAGCGGGGCATCTAGGGCTACGTGAGTTGTTGCCCATCTGCGAAGCTCACGTGTTCGGTAAGCACGTTCCACGGCAAATGGCTATCCACAGCAAGGAACGCGCGTGCAGAATTGTCAAACGTTGGCAGCTATCCTACTTGAAAAGCTTCACAGGCGTTCTTTTTTTTTTTTTCCTACCTACCACTTCTTTTTCTTTCTCATCTTCTAGCTCATGGAAGGAACATTTTGTTGCTACAACGCGATTGAACAGTGAAGTTCAATCCTAAATCGAAAGCGGAAAGTACAGATTGAGAGGGTCATGGCGTTTAGAGGGATTTTTTTTTACTCCATCTCCAGTCCATCCTCTTTGCACTTTTTTCGCACTTTCCTAATCTTTGTTAAAGTGAGCCCAGAGCGGCAATTTTTAAGGGTTAACTCTCTGCACCTGGAGACACAAGGAAAGCTGATTGAACTTTTACTTGTCCTAGTTATTTCAAAATGGGGGTAATACAGGTTGTTGAAAAACGAAGTAGAAAAAGAAGAAAAGGTGGAAGAGAAATCGAAAATTGCTGGGGTAAAAAAAAAAACTTTGTTTCTCCTTTCGTTTTGAAGTTGTATTTTTATAAATTGAAGACGGAGGCTTCTTTTATTTTTCTTAAAAAAGCTTGCCTTCTGCCAACAGCATTTATATTTCAACACATACTACTCGATGCGTTATCAAGAATAATTTAAGAATTCTTATTTTTCTATAAAGAATCTGAAAGCAGTATATAATGTATAAAACAAGAACTATATTTATGATTGTTAAATTTTCAGAACCTAAAGACACAAAAGTTTCTGAGGTGAGAATAATTGTGAAGAAATAAATGGAGATGTTGAATTATTTCAAGTTTGGTATCTAATATTAAGAAGTTTTTCTGGGAAAGTGCAGTTTCAGAATTCAACTTGTAGAGAATTAAAACATAAATTATAAAAAATATTAAAAAAGCTTAAAAAAAATTTTTTTGTTATGATAAAATTTTTCTTAAATCTTATATGATATTTTTAAAAAATTTAAAGCAAAAAATATTTTTTAGTTGAATAAAATTATTCAAGTAATTCAGTTCGAGAAACGTTAAATTTATTTAGCATTAGGTTTTTAAACATTATTTATTATTTAAAGTTGTAAAATATTGCGAAAGGGGCATTAATTTGAAAGTTAGACGTGATATTAATATCTGAGATTTTCGTGAAACATCGTGTTTTTCCCAACAATTTAAACAATAGTAAAGAATACAAATAAAATAAATTTTGAAAGAAAACTGTAATTTAAATGTGTAATTTCACACATTTTAAATTATCTACTAAAAATTAGTAATTTTGAATTAGTTAGAATATAATATAGTTCAACTTAAAAATAAGATTGATAATTGATCAAATTGAACTGAGAAATTTATCGCTATACAATGTGTTTGAACTGGAAAATATTATTGCTCTTCGTTGTAATAAAAATATTGTGCAATAAAAAGGTAGAGTTACACGGACAACTCACCTAATTTTTCGCTTTTCTTATCGAAACAAATATTTTTTTAAGTGGTGCTATTTTGTTTACTTACAAGTCATTGTTCACTTACAAGAGTTTTATGTACTCAAAAATTGGAATTTAATGGATGGCATTTACGATTGGTAAATATTTAATAATTTTTCTGATTAAAAAAGCATCAAAAATCCAATAAACATTATATGATCTCCTCTTGAACTTCAAATTTCTTTTCCGTATAACAGAAATAAATTTTAACTATCTCTCTTTCCGTCTTCATTAAATTCAATTTTATTTCATCTATTCATATTGTGTAAACAAAAATGTATATTTTGTATACTCAAATAAAATAATTTATTTAGTTTATTATAAATAATATGATGCTAACTTTGCTCTGAGAAGAGAGAGGGAAGGGGAGAAGGAAAAGAAAGAAAAAAAAAAAACGAAAAATCGTGATAAAGTTTGACATGATACTCTTTTAAGAAGAGTTTAAGGCACGTGTATATTGTTCAATTCAAAATCATTGTTTAAACAGTATAAAAAATATTAAATAATATTTCAAAAAGCGAAATTATATCATTAAAAAAAAAATTAAAAATTTTCAAGCAATTTGAAGCAAAAAATTATAGTAAAAGCTAAATGTGTTAGAATTGGTTCTAAAGTTTGATTATTTTAAAAATTACATGGCTTTTATATAATGTATATAGATCATACAAAAAAAAAATTAAATTTATTAAATGAAATTTGAAGAAAATGATTCCATTAAGCAATACATAACATAATTTGCATTAAATTTTGACATAAATATCTGATTTTAGAGATTTTTTTTCCTGGAAAATCTTGGGAATAAAGCTTATTGAAAAACACAGTAAACATAAACACACAATGAACTTCGAAAATTACAAGCGCAATCATTCATTTACGGCAGCAATCAAAAGTTGTCAAATCTTTTCGGTAAGATTCAAAGAAAAGGCTTCAACAATAAAAATATACTAAAATTTACTAAAAAAATTTACTATTATTTGACATATTTATATAATTTGAGAGATTTTTGAATAAACTCTTAAGCATTAAATTTGCTGATAAACACTATAAACATAAACACACAACGAACACAACGCTATAGGCAAAGAATATCTATAATATTAAAAAAAATAATAATAATTATAATTAATACATCTTGACTTCTCTTTTGGAGTTATTATTTTTGAAGAACCAAACCAAGAAATCTCTAGGGCTGTGACCCATTTGATAAACCCCATGACTGTTCCCGTATCTTGGTGACCACCAACGGTAATACCAACATCACACTTTCAACTTTTCCCTAAAGCGACAAACATTGTGTTTATAAATATACAAGGATAAATCGCATTAGGATGTGCGTACAGACATCCATCTAAAGACATGAAATCTTTTACCCAACATTTTAAAACTAAGTTTCAATTAAAAATCAATAATCATAATAATAATAATTGCATTGACTTTTACATAGTTTCGTCTTTTAAAGATTTTTGAAGAAATTCTTTCGCATAATCTCTGTTGACAAACAGTTAATATAAATATCCAATGATATTCAAGAAAATAGCTCGCAAACACCAATCAAAAGTTATGAAAACAGTATCGACAAACATTTCGCCCCATTTCCCTGTCGATTATATATTACATAAGAAAAGAATGTGCATTGTGATATAATAAGACAAAGAATAAAAAAATAGATATATCTTGAGTTTGCGTCTTCTCTTTCGGAGTCATTATTTTTGAGGAGCCTAAGAGAGAAATCCCCATTGGAGCCATGGCTGTGATCGCATCAGTCCGACCTTTTCTAACCACTGTCCCCGCGTTAATACCAACATCTCATGTTCACCTTGGCGGAGGAAAAGAGTCCCTTGGATATTGTGTGATGAGTTTTAAGCACACACATCCACTTCGCAAGCCCCATGTCTCAAGAGTACAATCGCAAAGCGCTAGTCTGCCATTATATACACGAAGGACTACAAAGGAGTTTCTTTGTCACTATTGGGACTTTTATTTCTTCCTCTTTCATTTTCTCGCCTCGATCTATGACACAACCAATCGTTGCTCTTGGATTCGCGTGCCAACTAAAACAATGTAAAGAGTCTTGTGTCAATGAACTCACAGACACTTTAATTCTTCGCCAAACCATTTTCAGATGTCCATTTATTTATTATCTTTTTAGCGGTGCAATTGCGTGATGAATTTATGTTTTTAGTTACACTCTTTACTAAAAAAGATAGCTTAATGGATCTTCTTGAATAGGTTGCGGTTTATATATATATATTATATAAATATATGTTGATTCCCTTGTTAATGACATTAGTTCCTCTCCATATCGCATTTCCTCCTAATACGCCTCAGTCGCAGTGGTTTTTCTTTTTCTTTTTTTTATTTTAATGTTTATTTTTACTTCCTCTCGGCTACTGAGGATTTTCCAGTTTTGTTTCTCATCTTTATTTTCCGTTTTTCTCTCGGCAATTTTACGTTTTATATTTCAAATCACTTTTGTGTCTTCGCATTCAAGGTCTGGCAGGTCTCGAAAGGTGCCTAATTAAACATGTCGACTGTTATTTTCAATCTGCATGCTTATATATATATATATANTTCTTTTTTTTATTTTAATGTTTATTTTTACTTCCTCTCGGCTACTGAGGATTTTCTAGTTTTGTTTCTCATCTTTATTTTCCATTTTTCTCTCGGCAACTTTAAGTTTTATATTTCAAATCACTTTTGTTTCTTCGCATTCACGTCTGGCGGGTCTCGAAAGGTGCCTAATTAAGCAATTAAACATGTCGACTGTTATTCTCAATCTGCATGTTTCTGAAGCGAATGAAGTTTTTTAATCAAGTAATATCTTATCACTTCAGCTTCTTGGGTATTAATTATATAATATATATATACTTAGGCAATTATTTGTGAATACTTCATTTGAATTTGAAAATGCTTCTGTTACAATTATAAAATATTTATATCATATAATGTCATTTTACATAAATCAGCTTTTAAAACGAAATGACGTGGCCAAAAAAATATCCATGTTATTAAGTTTCATTTTTTATTTTCTTAGCATAGCATTTGGTTAAAAGTTGAACCAAACTGTTAGAAATTTTTTTAAAAAAAGAAGAAAAAAAACTGATGAAGATATTTAGCACAAAATTATTACCATCGAACTGTAAACCAATTCACTTACTTTTTACAATTCATTCACTTAATTTTTCAGTTCACTGTTTACAATTCACATACATATCGTACTTTACTTAATTTTTCAAATACAGTGGAATTAATAGCCGCTGCACGCAGCATACAAATAAATTTTACTTAAATTCATTTTCGAAACTCCACTCACTCACTTAAAACCCAAATCAAATACTGTCTCAAAGTGTATTAGTTCTCAGTTATGAATGAAAAACCAACAAATATCGCGGTCAAAATCTGAACCAATTTTTTCGTTACATTTACTAAAATCAAATGAGTTCAATAGCCACTACAAATTTTCTCCAAATTCATTTCATTATTCAATTTCCTAAATCTCTTTTTTAACTCTTTGGTTAAAAGCCAAACCAAGCTGTCCCAAGTGTATTAATACGTACAAATGAAGGAATAAAAAAATTAAAAAAACTGATAAACTTTCTAAAAATGAAATCATCCTTTAAGTGATGCGCCATTCAGAGTAAAACAAGACAAAAAAAGAAAAAGCGTAGCTGTAGTCTATATGTGTGTAAGATGAGGAAAGAGAATGAATAGAAATTGAAATAAGAAGATGGGTGATAGGCGAGTTAGATGTGTTTTCCCAAGGGATTGGTTCAGCAGTTCAACGCCATCGATTTTTCAGAGGCCTCGCAATTGTGGTTCTAAAGCTCATTGGACAAATCACCAGCCTCTAGGGTGGGTTTTGTGACAGAACTGCCCACGATTGTCTTCTTTCAGTAAAGGTACTGAAGGTTATATGCTATATTTTTACAGTGTATTGATTCATATTGATTCATTTTTTTTTTTTAAATTCATGCTTCTGTTTAACTAGAGGTTTTTATTTCGAGGTTGATGATCTGAAAAAATTGGCTGGATTAACTGGTTGTGGTATTCGTACATTCCCCTGAAAAAGTTTTTTTTTTCTTTAAATGTTTAAAATGTCTTAACGTTTGCTAAATTTGACGCTATTAGTTAGATATTGCCTGTAAAAATATGCTTAAATTGGACAAAATGCTCCCACCCAAACTTAAAAATAAAGTTACTTTTATCACAGAATGCTTTTGAATCGTTTCTAAGCCCAAAATTAAAGCATGTACATTTTTTAATGAAATTCTGCGTGTAGAAATTTAAAAAGATTCAATATTAAAAAAAATTTTAAAAAAAGAGTAAGAAAGGCAATTTTGAAAAGTATTAAAAGCAACACTGCTCATAAATATCATAATTTAAGTTTCCACTCAGTCGAAAAAAGTTTGAATAAAAATAAAATGTCACGAATTAAATTTAAAGCTTAATCAATACGTATTTCAAAAACATTTGCTGTAAATTGTTTTTAAACGCTTATTTTCTTTTCAATCGATTAAATTTCATTTTTATATAGACGGACAAAACTACAAAACTAGACACACACACATACACTCTTATTTTATAATGAATGTGTGTAAATTCATTTTAAAAAAACAAGTGATAAATGCATTTAAAAAAATGCATTTCAAATTCAGGAACGAATTTCTCTGAGAGGTAACTGACACGTGTAATAGTAACGTTAAGGTTATTTTCTAATATTTCTCGATGTTTTAATGATATTTTAAAGGACGAATTCAGATTTCCATAAATATGAATTACAATAACTCTGTCTACTTTAAGCTTATATACATAAATAAGGATTAGAAACTAGAAATAAATTCAAATATAAATTATCATCAATTGAAAATTTCTTAAAAATTACAATACATATCGAAATATTTCTTGAATTAGCAAATACTTTCTATGATGAGTTTTAAATATTAAAAGAATAATTGTAACAAGTGTTATGATGTAGAAATATTGACACTTTATGTAATATTGCTGCATCAGTGTATATTTTAATAAATGCAATTTATATTATAAATTATTTTTATGGTGCATATTATACATAACAAAAAATATTTTACATACACTCAGTCCAGTAAAGTTCTCATGTAACGATGAAATAAAATGTGACCAAACTTCAGCACTTTGAACATATTAAAAATGAAACAAGTAAATCTATTTTTAAATGAAAGAGATTAACATTATTTTGACGGTTGGGCTCCTTTAGCAAACCTGTAACACTGTAAAAAATTCTATATCAAATTATGGTAGAAAGGATTGGCATCCTGAGTGCAGCATCTGTAAAATTCATTTTATAGTAAAAAACCATTTTTACCGTAAAATTTTATACCTTCATTTTTACAGCAATATTGATTTAAATACGATGAGTCGGAGATCTTGCACTAAATATTATTTTAAAAATTACCCTCGAGTGCCAATAGTTTTCATCGGAATTCGATCTGAAGTTTTTCAGAGTGTACAAAAATTTTCCTGCCAATTGCAGTTTATCCATTAAAGCTTGGAGAAAACCGGTTTGCTAGGCGGAAAAGTGACTAGCACATCCTCTCCTTTATTTAGTTCGTAGTCGATAACCTGTATCATCACCATCTATATGTATCATCACCATCCTTAATGAAAAGAAAAATTATGCACACTTATCTTATTTCAGTAGTATATTCTTACAGATAAATCATAATTCTTACAGAAACATATATTTCAATAAAATAAAAAGTAAAATAAAGTAATATAAAAATCACGCACATGAAAAATAGAAAGACTCTATAACCGTTGTAAATAAGTATTGCTAGTATTTTTAACTAGATATTCTAACAAGCCGATAACTATTTCAAATACTTATTTAAAGAATAAAAGTATGACTATTTTTTTATTAGTCATAATTTGTTGATCATTTAAGTAGGACACCACGCTCTTGAATAATTCTTGTATAATTCCATGTTCTTGTTATATTCAAACACTTCATTATTGTAATTTTGGGTTCTCTAACTTTAAAAGCAAAACGATTTCTGGTGAATAATTAAACATATAAAAAAAATCCAACTAATCGTACTAATAAGAAAATAAGCTATTCATCTGGCTTCACTTTAAGATCTCAGTGCATAAGAAAAATCCCATTTAATATAAAATAAACCAACATTAAGTTATCCTAAATTGCTCTTTCTTTAATTGATGTCCGCACTTTTACAAATCCACAATTATACCCCTTATAAATAAAAGAAGGCTAATCAATAACCTTCTTTTCGTTAGAGATCAAGCAATTCTTGGCGAACATGAAAAGAATGAAAAAGATCCAGCCATTAACGGCTCAGGGCAATAACATTTCCGTAATGTTGCAGTTGCGCAATTCCCTTCAATTCGACCTTCTGCAAATTGTTCGCAGAGATCTGAATGACTGCTATCAAGCTACGAGATGAGGTCTTCTTCGCATCTCCGTCGCAACAGACTCATCCCAAAGGATCAAAGCAAACTGTAATAAAGACCAAAGACTAATGAAGAACCTTAATGTAAAGTTATTGCCCAAACCACCTTTCCTGTAAGGCATTGGCACACCGTACAACGAAATCAACGTAGAAAAGGATAGATAGTTATCAAACAAACATTGCGTTTCGGCTTTCCAACCTTTGTACCGCCCCTTTTCATTTGTTTCTTTCCTGATCCTAGCTTGCTCTGTCAACCGAAACAGGATTAAATGTTTCTATTTTCGTAAGTAAAATAAACGGAGAAAGGCAATGACTTGGCTTTCCTTTTTTTTTCCTCTCCACTTTTCCACCTTATTCATGAGCCCGTTTCGGTTTTTTCTTTTTGTTTCCCAAAACACATCTCAAAAGAATGAAAGAAAAACAAAGAATAAGCAAAAAGAAAGGCAACTTTATTTTTCTTATAAATAAAAAGAATTAGCTGAGAGGTGCTCACTAATCACTGGAATTGATAAAAATCCTTTTCTTTTAGCCCTATATGCAAAAAAATTCCCAGTGTACTATTTCTGTCTTAATATATAGGGATTTTTTGCCCCGCTTAAAATATCACCGTCAGAGAAAATTTATCTAAAAGAAAGAATGTGTAGGGAAATAATATTTACTATATTTGTTGACTATCTGCTATATATCCCTATGATTAAAGCCAACCGATACGCGCTTTTTGCTATGAAGAATGAATACATTCTTTTTTATGATCCAAACATATCGGAGGAAGCGCTCTCTTAACGACTAGTATACATCACCAGAATCCCAGCATTCAAATCTTCCACATCTGCGATTCAAGTTTCTTTCTCTTCCTTCGATATCAAATCTCCCACGGCGTGCTTTGCTGTAACTAAAGCAACCCCGAAACTCCAAGCTTTTATATCTCTGCCAGCACCATAGTGGGGTTACGTGTTGGCATATGGATCCTGAGAGACCCATCTACTTCTACGATGGTTTTCATCTTCTCTTTAGGCCTAACGACCCCAACAGGCCGATCTGCAAAGGTAAGTTCTACGTCGTATACGTTACCCTGGAGGCTCACTGGTAATAGGCCCCTGACGCCTAGGCCCAACATGTCCGTCTTCTTTCTTTTTCTTCCCTCAAGTAATAGAGCCCAGGGAGATCTATGCTAAAGGAAGAAATGGATTTTAGTGGGTCGCTGTGCTCGTGGCGATAAGCGTGGGAGGGGGTTTCAGAAAGAAGCAACAACGGAGACCTCCCCCACGGAGCTTCCGACTCAAGCGCATGTGTTTGACCAACTGCGAAGTGCTCCCTGGACGTCAGTATTAGAAGAATCCTATTCCTCTGCCGTTGGCCATCCTAAACGCTATAGATTTGCACAGTCGCTCTCTTCTGTTTTTTTTCCCCTAGTCTTCTTCATTTTTCGCAATATATTTCGCGTTGTTTCCTTCATCTTCCTTCTACTCGTCCACCCTTTTTTTTTTATTTATTTTCCTTCCCTCTTTATTATTTTTTTTCCTTTTTGGACCAGACAGTACAGAGCTGCACCTCCAGATAACGAAAGGCAAGCCCAAGTTGGATAGAGTTTTTCGGGGGATGTGTCTACAGGGGTGGAGAGGAAGATAGGGACGCACATGTAGGCCAGCGTCCCTGCACTCTCGCGAAAATCGGTCGCCACAGCCGGAGGGCGGATTCCCTTGGGACATCCTACACAGAGGCCTCTTCTCTCCATCTTCTTTTCTTTCTATCTTTCTCTCTCTCAGTATAATCAGAGATGGGGATCGGAGAAGCTTTCTGCCGCAGTCCACCATACGCTTGCATTTACGACTTACAGGTATCATTTGCTGACGAATCATCTGCCCTGCATATTGGCTTAGACTCGCTGGCCGGCACCGGAGGTAATTGAAGTATCCTATCCACCCTCCTACTCTTTCATCTTTCCTTGTCGTTACCCTCCCCTTCCACCCAAATACCATTTATTTTACCCCCTTTTTTACCCTCTGTACAATACTCTGCAAAAGCTTCTTCCTTCTGAGATATACTGGATTATTGGCAGATAAAAGTGGGAACGAGTTTTCTTCTTTTTTTTTATTACATGGACAGAAAAAAATATTTCAAAATATAGTTACTCCATCCGTCACTATAGTTAAGATTAGTCGGACTTTACAAGCCAGAAACTCGTTTCTTACAGTCAAACCATTAGTAATTCATGTCTTTCAATGTAATTCCAAGCATATAACCAGATATATAATGATTCTGAAATAAAAGTATTGTTGATTAAATGTAAATACAACAAATTTATGTAGTACTAGTGGAGTATATGAAGTAATTCTTGCATGAAGTTGAGTAATTTTTCGTCCTCAGATATTTTGCATTTGTATAAGATGTGATGCAGTTTTATAAACGCTTTCAAAGAAATTTGATAGCACTTCAGATCATTTTTTAACCTTAAATTTATGATAGCTCAATAGTAGCTTTGTTAATTTTAAATCCTTGACTTCGTAGCTGACACGGTTGTTTTATTATAGAAACAGTACCTTGGTGTTGAATAGTTTTATAATCAAAATGAAAATCTAAGGTAAACTAGAAAAAAAATTTAACGGACTATACACAATAAAAATTTGCGATAACTCAGAAAATAACAGCGTTATAGTTCAAAACATCACTCTTTATAAATTAAACAAATTCAGCAGAACTATAGACGTTTGAAATGTTTTGTTTTGATGATTTCAGTATTTTATCTTAATAAAAAAATTAAAAAATAATTGTGCTAGTGCACAATTTCATTTTAAAAATAAAAACCCAATCACTGTAATGACTATATCCGAATGAAATCTAAATAAATACCCAATTGCATGTTTATTAATCTGCTAAAAAAGAAAAAAAAAATACAAAATCATCAAAACTTATATTACAGTCATTAATGTAGACAATTTACTGACTATAATTTAAAGTAATATTATAATAGCATATCAATGAGAATATTTAATGCAAGAATTTTCGGTACATTTCAAACTTAGCAACTCACAAATTCTAGAAATATTAGAACTTGCAGGTCAATCGAAGCTGTCTGCTGTCGTTATTGTTAAGCAAGATCATAATTACGGTCGGTGGAAACTCGAGAAAACCTTTTGAGCTGAACTCGCGAGTGACCACATCCACGTTGCTCCTCTACACTATTAATTAGGATGCTGGGCAGAATAAACGTCAAATATCAACTACCAAACAAGTCTTGATTGTACTGAGACCTTGCACATTTCTGTCATTTTACAAGATGCCCTTTGATAAATTGAATAATTGGTCAGAAATTTGAAAACTAGTCAGAACTCTGATTACTGCTCAGAAATTTTTATCATAATGTGGGAAATTAATTCGTCGAACTAAATTTATGTTCGCACTTATTAGAAAAGGCATTAAAATGATTTAAGTAATTCTTTTTAGATAAATTTTTATTTAATGTCCCTCTTTTGCTTGATTACCTTACACATTTTTGTCATTTTAGTAATACCCTTCGATAATCTGAATAATTGGTCAAAATGAATCATAATTTAAGTACAAAAACAATTAAAGAAGCTAAATTACAGTTTTATGTAAAGTAAAATTTTATTTATATCCCTATTAATTACAATGGGAAGCAAGTTCTTTGTTGCATTTATACAAATACTTGATCTTTACTAATTTGGGTGCGGAAATTTCAAATCTGAAATTAGTTTTGTTCCTAGAGCTACAGATTGTTTTTTAAAATCATGTTTTTAGTTTTTTTATTTATTTATTTTGTCGAAATGTACAAGTTTAAAAACGTTATATATAACAGGAAGTCAAGTAATTGTTGCGACAAGCTTCTAGGGGAATTAGGGCACACAAAACTGCATTGGAACCCATGTCCGGAAACTTCATCATAAGCCGCTAGAGACTCTTTCCCTATTTTGAATTGTTTCTTCGTGCGCTTTTTAACAGGTTATAATAGGGGAAGTGCCTCTAGCCACGTATGATGACATTTCCGGGTATTGGTTATGCCCTAACTCCCCCAGAAATTTGTCTCAACATTTATGCTTCCCCTTGTTGTATATAACGTTTCTAAACTTGCGCATTTCGACAGAAAAATAGACTAAAAATGTCAGTTTAAAAAAAACTATAGCTTAGAGAGAGAAATCGATTGTAGACTTGACATCAGCAATGTGAAACTATCCAAGAACATTGAAAAACTAATGGAACAGAAAAAAAATTATCTTCTGTATTATTGATTAGGATTGATGACAGTATTAATTACAAAGTTGAACAGAATAAATATAAATTGTTAAAGTAAAATTGATTTTTATCTGAAGTCAATATTTTACCATTTCCCTTTTTTGACTTCGTATTAAGCAAACTGTCTTTTTATTTCTCATATAATATAGCCGGTTTTGTCCGCTAAGACAGGAAACATAAGTAAAATTAAAGAAATCATAAATAAAATTCAAAACAAATAATACCTTTCGAATAAAAAGCGTGTTAACCTTCGAAAGGTTAATTCATCAAATTATTTAATAAAATAACTCTCCAAAACTCTTGCAGAAGACATTCTATCCTTTGTAGGCCTGTTTAATTTTAAAGTTAATCTTAGGCAATAGAGACTGCTAGTAGAGATAACACTAACTCCGGAAACAAGGGCGAGCACCCCCGTAGACAGGCTCATGATCGTTCTTTCATATCCCCCTGAGGGTTATTTATGAATGCGACTGTCCTGCTCAGTGTATGTGCCGGATAACCTCCTGACCCCCCGTCGCACAAATAAATTTAGCCACGTGTGCTCTTTTCCGATTACACTCGTATTGCCCCAACGTTTGATCCAACTTTAGTACTACAAGCCAGGCTCAATATTTACCTATCATAAATTTCAATTACTCTTCAATTGATACGTTGTCGAAGATTTCTTTTTATTGTCTGAGAGATCCTTAGATCTCCCAAGAATAAATGAAATAAAATATTACTTGTAGAAATTTCTTATATTAATTATTTCTGCTCGCTGCAATGATGTCGAAGGCTGTTTTTCAAAGGCCCCGTCGTCAAATCAAATTATACGTTTTTGTGAATAATATGCTATTTTCGTAACTGCTGTGAGTTTGCAACTGTTACTCATGATTGTTAGTTCAATATCTAAAGCCAGCGCTGATTATGCTTATTATGAAAATTATGATTTTTAATTCGTTTCTCAAAAAAGATATTAATTAATTAATTAATTTTTTTGCCATATATTTCAATATTTATTTATCTCTGTTTCTTTTTCATACGGATCACTACTGCCTGATGATATATATCGCTGACCATATATCACATACCATATGATATGTATTATTGACACTATTTCTGATGATATTTGACCCGTATGGGGATTTATTATATTCTCTCGGAAAAATCGGTACAACGTAGAACCATAATATCGCAATACTTAAAACACAATAGTAGTTCAGGTTTGCTGCAACCTTAGTAATCTGTTAAATTGAGTCATTTTTACGTTCACTTTGAACCATATTACCATGGAATGTTGCTAAAGAACTAATTAGCATAATATGGTTCTACTCGGCGCCATATATCAGCTAATTTGAATGATATTATGGTTCAACATATATCATAGGTCTTATATCACTTACAATACGCTCTACATATAACATAATAAATATATTATAATACATAAGTAAATTGAAACTAAAATTACTACATGAATTAAGCATTGAGACTGACAGCCATAGAAAATACCATACAGGCACATGCATACTTTTACACATACATACTTTTTTACACATACATACTTTTTTACACATACNGGATAGGATACTTTTTTACACATACATACCTAGCACATACATACTTTTTGCTTTATGAAGCTAAATTTGGTATTCAGTCTATGAAATTGTTCATATATTGATTACTAATGTTGCTGAAAGCCTTGATTTACAACGAAGGGTACCAAAACAAAGACATATATATACTCACAAAGCAAATTTATTTTACTTTCTTTTTATTCCAAAATATTGATAGGCACCCTCCTATATGATTCAGCATTTTCCTCCTATCCTTATTCAAGCACCCAAATCAGCATTCAAAGCCTAGCTTCCTTTTGTCAAAGAATAAAGGCAAAACAAAATCGTTAGAAGAAATCTATTCTTATTTATTCGCTTTTCTAAACTTTCCTAAAAATAAAAATGAAAAATAAAAAACGAGGGGAACGTGAAAAAAAAAAGAGAAAAATTCAGCAGATTTTGACGCTACGTGGGTATGTTTTTTCCAAATCAACTGTCACTCAATCTAAAAAGTATAAACTCAAACTTCAGCCTGCTTCTTTTTACCCTCCCCAGCTTGAAAACGAAGTTAGGTAACAACCACTACAAGACACTCTGATACGTATCGAAAGCACGCTCACTTCTATATAGACATCGATGTGAAAGGGAAAAAAATCCCTTTTTCTATCTATATTTTTATTCCTCACATATTTTTCCGAGTTATGTTTCCCCTTCTCTTTGCTTGCGGGTGCTACCAGAAAATCAGCATCAAAATAAGACTCACCCAGTATCGAATATCGGCTCAGGCTGGGTATATGATTATTATTCTAGTTTCCTAAATCCAAGTCTCTACTAGGAAAGGGGATGTGTTCGTAATGAGGTAAAACCTGTTGCCTCTTTCCTTGATATAGGCAGGGCTTTGAAAAAAAAAGATCGAAAAGCTGGGAGAATAATCCTTACCTGGCAGAGTAGATTTTTAGCTTGTAAGATACTTCTGATGATGTCACGGCCTGTAGTAATCCGCGGGTAATTACTTCCAATCTGGCACTTATTTGAAATACTATAGACACTTAAAGTGGTAGATATGACAGCTAAACGAGCCTACTCATAGGTTGAGAAGGTTCTTTTAGAAAAAAAAAGTATCATTTTCGGCAAAAGTTTTTGTAGTAGTTTTATTGCATTCAAGGTAACAAGGGCTGGATATAAGGAAACTGAGTTCCAATAAAAATATTTTTTTCTTAGCATTAAACGACTCTTTTAGTTTTATTTATTTGAAACAAAAATAAGGAACTTGTATTACAAAAATGTTGAGTAAGGAAATTGTATTATAAAAAAATTTAAAAATGTGGAAATTGCGTAATAAAAAAGTTACCGGAAATAATATATATTAGTTTTATGAAATGCTTTTGATCAATAGTTGATGTTTACTTACTGATAAAATAATTTATAGTAAGCCTACTCTCAGGTAGAGAAGATTCTCTTAAACGTTTTTAATTTGGACAAAGAAACTATAGTGTGATGTTTTTGTATTAATTTGATTGCAGTTAAATTAACATGTTTTTCCAAATGAGCATTAGAAAATTTAATTCGAATAAATTTGTTTTTTTCTTTAAGATTAAATGATTCTGTTAGTTTTATTTATTTGTAAAATAATCAAAAAAATGGGGCAATTAAAAAAAATAGATGCTTTTTTAAAAAATTGTTTTTGAATAGCTGAAGCTGATAAAATGATGTAGCAATTCCTATTCATAGATTGAGAAGGTTCTGTTAAAAACATTATTTTTGACAACGAAGTTGCCATCAAATCGTTTTTCTATAATTTTCAATTTTATTGCCTTCAAGATGGCAAACGTTCTCAAAAGGATTTAAGTTTTAATGAAGTTATTCTTCGTTAACATTATATGATTCTATTAGTTTTACTTTTTTGTAATAGAATAAGAAATCGTTATATTCTTTTACCAATATTCTTTGATAAGTAGCTAAAGTTTACTTATCGGTAAGGAAACTGATAGTAATACCTACTAACAAGTACAGAATGTTCTCTTAAAAATATTTTTTCGACAAATTTAGTTAATGGTTTTGTATTATTCAAAATAACAAGAGTTTCCAACTGAATTCTAATCAAGTTATTACTCTTTAATATCAAACTATTATTTTGATTTTTTTTTTCAATCCCTTCAAAATTGCGTTAAAGCAACTCATTCATTTTCATAATTATCGCCACCTTGGAATAAAGAAAGCACTTCAAACAGAATCAAATGTTAAAAAAAAATTAAACAAAACAACAAATAATTAAAATCTAAATCTAATTAATTAGGAAAATCAAACAACAACAGTTTACACAGCAACGAAACTTTATCTCTTACTTTAATTCGAACTTGCATACCTCATGACAACTTTTCCGTTAAGCAAATCAACTAGCATTTTCGTTTTTATGTCCCTTTTCCTCTCAGTGATTGATCAACTTTATTTTAAAAGCATTCGATGCTTTTTGCATAAAAAGTTCCAAAGATAGATTGAATTAGATGTAAGATTTAACGATGCGATTCAATTAGAAGCATGGTATGCATTTTGACTTCTAATTTAAACTGAAAGAAAGAGAAGAAACATCGCTCTACCCTAACAAAAATTCTATTAAAATCTTGATGTTTTAAGGTTCAGTCTAATTGAAAAATATCCTTGTATTCTCCAGAACATTTCAGTTGAATTCCTCATAGACTTCAACGTTTACAGATGATTCAGTGAGGAATTCTTCAGCTCACGAGGCTTAGGCAAGATCAATTACTCTGGTTTGGAAGTTAAATCGTGTATCTGTGTTGCATTGAATGGATAGCATTTTATTTAACTTGAAACTGTCCCAAAATGATTCCAAACAGCATGTTTTCATAACAAATCTTATGGATAAACATGAAAAAAAGGGTTCTTTGTTTTTAAAGGATTTCTAGTTTCGAATTTTGCAAAGGTTAATTTCGTCAGAAATCGATTGAACTTTTAAAAATATACCTAGAATGAAATTCAATCCCGTTTTTAGATGGTACCAATTTTTTAAATAAATCCGAAATTGTCTCAATTTCAGAATTACTAATTCTGAATAATTAAATAATTAATGAATAATTAAATAATAATTAAATTTGCCCGATGACATTTAAGTTTTATTAATATTTAATCTTATTTCTAGTTTTTTGGTCAAGTACAAACATGGTGTTCCATAGTAACCGTATACAACATATATTTTTAAAATCTGTGCAAAAATGAAATAAATCAAACTCTGCACTCTAGGGATCATAACTCAATATTTAAAGGAAACGAAAACATCGGGAAGCGATGGACATTGAAAAGCAAAACATTGAAAGGAACAACGCAAAATCAGTTGGTTTGCCTAACTGGGCTAGAATATGTTATCATTATGTTAGGAACCGTGTTTAAGCAATCCTCAAATAAACTTGTTTTAAATAAATTTTAATCAACTCTTTGCTCGAAATAACCTCAATAGTGATTGGTCATAGTTTGAAAATTATTTGATACATATTAATTTGTAACACTGTATTGTGCATTTTCTTTTGGACTACATATTTTACAAGGATTCAAAAATTATATACAAAAGGTAACCATTACAGAACACCTTGAATAAATATTGCTAATGCAAACCAGTTCCCTGTATAAATAAAATTTTTAAAAATTGCTTGTATTCAGTAAAAACAATACATAATTGATAATAATTAATGCATCAAATTAGCATGGTCATTTGGAAAGATTTTACAAAGTGGCAGTAAAACAACATATTAAATAGGAACAGTTTTCAGAAACTTGATCAACATGAATACTGATTTGTCATGGTAACTAAAGCAATTTTTTAAAACTCTTGTTAGTTTAAAACGCAAATATAACTACCACAATAAAATTATTTTCTCAACGAATGTACAAGTTGGCAACTATGATAATGCTTAACTCGCATTAAAACTAGTAAACATTTAGGATTAAGATACGAGAATAGATAGATTTCAGCATTAAATAATGCATCTAATTTGCACCGTCATTTAGAAAAATTTTGCAAAGTGGTAGCAAAACAACATATTAACTAGGAACAGTTTTCAAAATGTTAAGCTACTTCGTTAACATGATTACTGATTTATCATTTTAAATGAAACAATTTTTTTAAACTTTAAAAACTAAGTTTTCTTATTTAAAATATAAATATATCCACCACAAAGAAACAATTTTCTTAACGAATATAACTATGATAATGCTAAACTCACATTAAAACTAGTAAAAATTTAGGGTTACGTTCCGAGAATAGATAGATTTATTCATTGTGAAAAATAGCTTCCTCAATTTAGCCTTAGGCATCCAGTAGGAAATACTCCAACGCAAATTGCTCAACCATTTCAGTTACAAGCCTATCGAATTAAAAAACGAAAATAATTTGTTCTGAAAAGACCAAAAGCAAAGCGAGAAATAGAGTTGAATGGTGAGGAGGAGGGAAATGAATCGCTTCAAATATTAAAAGCATTTTCAGAATAAAATATGGATAACGTCGACGAAGCTGAAATTAAATTTCCTTAATGTTACAACGTTAATTAGCGAGTAGGCATTTTGTCCGTTGCTTTTATTCACTCTATTCATCCGTCTTTTACATTTGTAAGAGAAATGCAATTAAGGGCCTTACAATTTACTAATTTGTGATTTTACTAAATAGATCAACTCTTCATCGATAGGTATAATTTAGTAATGGATGCATTTCATATAAACAGTGCTCGTAATAAACATAGAGCCCGAGGGTTGTTTTTAAATATATATTTAGGAAAGTCCGTGTAATTAAACTTATATAAATAATTCGTCTTTTTCATTAAAAACGTAATAATTACAGGCATTCTTAAACTTGAAAAGAGGCTAAGTAATGTAAGTAGCAGTAATCATTTGCGTTTAAAAGAAATTTAGTTCAAAAAATCTGTATGTTTGAATATAAACGTTATGATGATTAAAATTTATAAAGTTATTTCTTGATAACTTAGAAATTTAAAAAAAAAGATGGATGACTTTTATGTAAACAGATTAAGAGATATATTGACTTTCAAAATAGTCAATCATGATGACTACTTTAAAAATTAACGACTTAATATGTGAAAAATTAGGTCTCACTGCCAGCTATAATGTTTTAATATAAGCCACCATTGCAAATACATAAAAACATTCTTTCTAATGCGCAATCCATAGTCGATGTTCATTACATAATAATCATAAAAAAAATAATAGCTGTGTTGGAGAAATTAGAGTTTATGGCATAAATTTTCAAATGAATTTGTTATAGTTAAATTTTACCGTAATATATCTGATTATTTTTGTTAGTAATAATAAAAAATAATTATGATAAATTTGTTTCAGATTTTTTAAGCTGAGTTTTTAATTCCTTCTCAAAGCAAAATGTTCCAAAAAATAAATTAGCTTTGTTAAAAAAGATAAAACCGAATAACAATGCACTGCAAATTGGTATATGACATATGTTAATTGAGAAATCTTGCTCGTTGCAGTTGCTGTCATCATTTTTCAATGTCAGGTTAATTAGAAAATTTTTCAGTACTTTTTAATGCACCTGATATTTTTGAAACTTATTCGAATCAACACATACGCTTTTTGGCTAATTATGAAATGCATGAAAAGTTTACCCTTACGTTAATTTGCGCTGAGGCTTATCCATGCATAATATATATATTTCAAACAGCCTGGAATAAATCAGGCTAATTGGGTAAAGAATGTTATATTTAATAACCCTTAGGGTTCACAACATTGAGTCTAAAAAGTATCAGGCTGATTTTATTTTATTTTATTTAGTAACCGGCGCCGAAGAGCTGGTACAATTCTGAGTATTTGACTAGTAATTTTCATCTACGCGGACTTGTAGTTTTGAACCCAACCCAGAAGACAAGAGAACTCCTGGATCAAGCATTGGGACAAACTAACTTTCGGGAAAGACTTTTTGATTAAACTAGCCAGCATTTGCGTTACATAATCAGGAAAACAGTTAGCCCTACGGCAATGGTATTCTAATCCATTATCCGTCTGCATCTGAGGATATTTTACGTATGGTCGATGCAAGCCGGGAGCAGAATTCGTATCAACCAGCCACCACTGGGATTCTCTCCAAGTCACCTCATTGTGAGGTGAACGTTCCATTTCCTGAACCACAGTGTCTCTTTACAGGCTGATTAAAAAGACTTAAGACATTTTTCCAATTAACTTAGCGCCTTGAAAAATAACGGCAGCTATTTGCTAATATACTGATCATTCAATTGGCCAATGACAACTATGTTTATATATATATATATATTTTTAATAATGTTTTTCGATAAACTGAGTTTGTAAAAGTAGTGAAAAAAGTCTTCGAAAAGCAACTGTTTATATTACGATTTTTTGTTCACTCGCTTGCTTTTTAAAATAGATTTAAAAAACTAGATATAACTTTATAAAATTATGCACTTTTTTTTTTTGAATTAGCTTCAAAAAATGTATTTTTTTATACTATGTGAGGGTACAAACGCACAGAAGCAAATAAAAACATACAATAAATAAAGATCACATTCTTCGAAGTAAAGTTCCCCTGAAAGTAGGCAAACTAGTAGAGAACGGGGTTCTGAAATAACGTTGCAAATGCATAATACATTGACTTTTCGAAAACATTCGGAGACTGTGTTTTTCGTCGTGTTTCGATGGGGGGAGGGCCTAAAATCGGATGAAAGGGAAAATACGTTGCATGTAAAGGGCATGCAGATTGTGCACATTAAGCTTTAAAAATCGCAAGGCTACAAATGGCTCGTCCTTCTTCACAATCCGTGTCTTATTCCTCTCCCATTTATCTGCGGAAAGCGCACAGCTTTTTCTAGAAAGATGAGAAAAGAATGGCCGCATACCAAAATTCTCTCTCCATTGCTCGCTTTCTTTTCTTTTCATCTTTTTTTTCTTATTTCTCCTATTTCTTTCTTTTCCTCCCCCTTTCCCTTCTTTTGGTGATGCTTTGAAGATACTTCTTTACAACGGAAATATTTGGCGGTTTCTTTCTCATCCGATGGCGAGACTCTTTCGTATTGACCAATACCATCTCAAAATGCAACGCCACTTTTATAAATTCGATTAAATCTTTAATAAGTTTGAGCCATTTTTGGCTGAATATTGTTACATAAACTGTTTTGAACGTGCTGAACTACAATATCGTTGTACTACAATTTCGCTTCTTTTAAATTTGATTATGTAATATTATGGTTTAAATTTGAAAGGAAACATAATTCAACTTGACGCATACTTGAGGTTGCATAATGCGAAAAAATGGACCACGAGAACTTTTGATCTAATAATAGGATATTCACGCTCTAGGGCTCAATTAAGTTAAGAAATCAGACACAAAAACGATTTTTTTCAGAATAAACATAGCTTTTGTTCAACTGATTCAGATTTCTGATCCCCCAAAATATAGAGTGTAGCAGCAATCGGGGAAATATGGTTCTGATAGTTAGGTCAGGAGAGGGGTTCAAATTATGGACCCCTTAATGTTAAGTTGATTTTTCGATTATTTCGCTATATCTCGAGACTTTTTTAAGCAAATTCAAAACTTTTTTGCACTTAAATATAAAATTCATTTGTCTTAAGATAACTATGCAAAAAAAGTTTTTTGAAAATATTTAATATTTTTATTATTTCATTTAATAATAATCCAAAACAAATTGAATTGTAAGATATAAAATTTCCTGCACCAGATTAAAGTATGTAATTTTACATGGTAAATTAAAATTTGAGCGAAATCGGTCGATTAGTTCCTTAGAAATCGAATATTAAAAAAGTTCTAAACTGAAAATTCGATTTCTCAGGAACTATTCAACCAATTTCGCTAAAATTTTATAATTTGCCATTTAAAGTTACGAACTTTAAAATTATGTAGAAATTTCACACCTTATAATTCAAATTTTTTTCGATTGTCATTAAATAAAATAATTAAAGATAATTAATATTTACTGACATTTATTTTTTGCATACAATTATCCTTTGACAAACGAATTTTATAATTGTGTTCAAAAATTTTTCAATTCGTTTAAAAAGTTCCAGAGATATAGCAAAGCACGCAAAAAATTAAATTAATATTAAAGAGTTCAATATTTGGATCCCTTACCTGACCAAACTATTGGGACCATTTTTTCCAGAATGCGCACTCTCCCTATATTTTGAGTGTCAAAAATCTGAATCTGTTGGAAGAAAGGTATGTTTATTTAGAGAAAGTTCCTTTTGGTGTCTGATTTCGTAACTTTAAATATCGTCTGCTCTAATTAACTAGCATATTAAGGTCACCCCCTCGCACCATTATGATTGAGTCCTAGAACATGTTCATTAGATCAAAAGTTTGTTCACTCGNTTTATATATATATATATATATATATACTATGTAGCAATTTAAATTCGAATAAACTGTTCATATTATAGCAATTAATGGAAACGAGTAATTATAACTTTTACCAGTTGTGAAAGCTAGCATTTTTTTAACTTTTCAATGTTCTCACCTAAAATAAACTATATTTATAATATTCATCTTCTTTTCCAACAACTTAAACGAGCAGATAAGTTAAATGTAATGTTTCTATTGAGTTTTGAAACATCAGGTAAATTTGGCGCCTTTTGGCGCCTTACAGCAAAAAAAAGTATATTGAGGCAGCCCTGTTTACCTTAGAATGACTCGTCCGTATAGTAGGGCACACTATTTTATTTTGATCCTTCTAGATCCGATCGCTATCAGGCTGGATGTTAGGGATTTCAGCTACCAGTGGGAGTTTTCAATTACTCAGAGGTCCCAGATTTCACCATTTATCAAGAAGGCTTTGGTTCTGAGATTATAATGTCGCACTGTTGAATCAGCGCTCCTCCCTATCTTCTACAGTTTAGTTTCCTCTTTGTCTATTTCTATGCCAAGGTATCCAACCATTTTTTCCCCCGTTCATTTTATATTCGCCTAAATATCGTGGATTTCTTTCGGGCCACCTGCCCTTAGTGAAGAATTGTTCGGAAAAGATTTTTCCAAATTATTCTCCCCTAGAATCCGCAGGTGGGATTGATATATATGGGCTCCCGGGCCTCCCAAAGCTTAGTTAAGTGATAAATTCTGGAGAAAAGGAAAACGAGGTGCACACATTAGGTAAAACAGGTGTTTACTTGGGATAAACGGCCGATTTCGTTGGGCATTTTCTTCCACCTGCTACGCGATTGCAATTTCTTTCCTGCAAAGATTCTTATTTATTTATCTTACTTTTTTGTAAATGGTTTCAACATTTAGAATAAAAACAATGGTATAAAGCGTAAAAGAAATACCCAAGAAAACGAGTGTAAATAATGTGTTGCTTTGTTGGTATTCTATATATATTTGCTACTAAAGCTGAGCATTATTTCTATTGTTGTATGACGCGGTTTCCGTGTTGAAAATAAATTCCAAATTATTTTTTTTAGTTTAACTACAAGCCAATCAAAATGAAAACATTGTTTTGATTCCATAAAGTTTTCAACCACATTGTTAAGTTTTTGTTTATTATGAAATTTCAAGGGAAACAGAACACGAAAATAATACCCCATTGCTCACTTTTAGCTATTGATAAGATATATTAAGAAAGAGAACAAGAAAAAGGAATATCTTATCCTGCATTTTTGGTTATTGATAAGATTTGTACAGCCAGTGAACGAGAAAAAAAAATGATCCCATGCTCATTTTCAGTTATTGGTAAGATATATAAAGAAAGAAAACAATAAAAAGAAAGAAATATACCATTGCTCACATTGCTAAATTATACCATTGTTCATTTTCGTTATTTATCAGATAACATTAAGACAAAAAAAGAAATCATCGCATTACTTCACTCTATAAAATATTGAGATTTTAAAGGGAATTTGACAAAAAGAAGGTTAAGGAAATTCTAATCATTAATTTTTATGACTAATAATTCACATTGAGCTCAAAATTGAAAAAATAAGCACACAGTATTGCAAATTTGAATTAATTGATTTACTTTTGTCAAAGTATCACAGATTGTCCATGTCAAATTAGCAACATGGTATCACATGGTATCATGGTGTTATAAAATATTCAGTCTTGAATATATTAACTACAACATGTATCTGTGTATTGGAATAACATTTCAATAAAATCTATCAATTTCAATTTTAAATGTTTATGAAAACGCGCATAATTTTTGTTGGCTGTGCAGGGCATGCATTAGAAAGGAAAAAAAAAAGAAAAAAAAAAAGAAAAGAGAGAGAGGGAAAGAGAGTAATAGATGAAGCATTTCTTCTATAATGTAATGAAATAAAATGCCTACTTCGTTTTTCGTTAAATTGCTTATCTTCTATTTTCTGATGAAAACTTACATTATTATTAAATTAGTTAAATTGTGTATAACGTAGTTCCTTTACAATTCATACCATATGTAACAAAACTTCATGTAAAATTTAAAAACAATTGCCTGCATCATATACTGTTTTATAATTTGTTATATTTTGAATAAGATTATGATCATTATAGGTTGATTCATAAAGGCTGCATTTCTTATGTGTTAGTAGAATCCTTATCAAAAATTAAAACGAAAGAGTATACTCATGGGAAGTCTCAAATTAATATATAAGCAAGGAAAGAACACACTATCGAAATCTGATCAATCTCAGTACAGGAGGGTGGATGTAATAAACAACATAATTGGCTTGATTGCGTCTGGAAATAGCCTCTAAAAGATGATTATTGGGAGCACCCTCAAGTTCCAGCCTCAAATTAAATCTGTTTTGATGTTTATTACATGCTCCTTCCTTTACTTTAAGATGTCAGATTTTGATAGCGTTATTGCTTCTTTTTCAGTTAAATATTAATTTGTGACCCCCTATGTGAATATTTTTTGTTTTTATTCTTGATGAGGATTCTTAAAATATTTACTAAGGGCAGTTTTTACAGAACACCCAGCATACATTATTATAATGCAGTAATATACCATTACACATTTCCTTATAAACATCGAAATTAAAAATGCACCTACGATTTTGCCCAATTAATGTAAATTTTCGTAAGTAAAACTCGAACTTTATAATGTATCAAAGAAGCTGAGAATAAAATGTGAGCTTAATGCATGATTAATAAATACTTTTAGCTATAAATTATTAACAGCCTAAATAACATGCCTTTTTTATCCTCCTTTTTTAACATTTCTTTTATCATTCACATACAAAAGCGCAGAGATTACGATACTACGAAGGAAATAAACATAGATAAATTATAATTTAATCAAAAAAAATTTTTTTTTACCTTCGAGTTAATATGCATAAAATAATATATTTTAGTATTTATTTTAAAATATTTTTTTTTATTTATTAAAAGTAACTAAAAAGTTATTTTAAACTTGAAAAAATTAAATTATCTGACTATAATAAAAATATGAGATTGAAAATAATAAATTTTAGTCGAACAGAAGTAAAGCACACTGAATAAAGTGAGCACAGAAAGGAATAACATCTGAGGATATTACTCAGGATATTCAACTTATTCAAAATCATTCATAATAACTGAATAAGAAAATAAATTATATTCTGTGAGAATAATAGAGAATGGCATAGGCTGTAAATTATTCATTTTAGAAAAGTATTCATATATTCAATCGAATTGTTCTAAAAGAGACAAAAAATTTAAATGATTTCTGTGATTTTTTTGACTTACGAAAAACTCGCCGTTGTTTTAGTTAATAATTCCTTTTAAAAATGTTTATCATTTACAAAATAACTTTTAAGGTAGTGAGATGGTAAGTAATAAAAATACCAATTTTAGAAGTTTGTGCATTTTGTATATGGAAATAAGGAACATAGTACAAGGAACTACATGGAAATAAGTATCGTCATATATGCAATAATGAAAAACCAAGCAAAAATTGTGAATGTTTTGAATTTTTGTTGGAGTAAACTTGTTGACTTAGCAAATAAAATTTAAAATGTCAAATGTTAATGTACTATCCGAAATGTTACTCTTTTATTTAATCACACATAACAGAATTATATCTTTGGATAAAAATGTCAATTTCAAAAATTATATATATAAATATATAAAAATAAATTTAAATTTTCAAATAAAAAGTTTTTATGCAATAAAATTTTTTAAAAAAGTTAAGTTTTCTTAACTTACTAAACTCTATATAATTTTATAAATATGAAATAAAATTATAATATAAAAATATTACTATTAAAATAAAATTATACGCATTTAATAAATAAATAAAATGTATAACATCCCGATTTCCACTACTTTCAAATGAAGAAAATTAATTAATAAAAGTGATAACATATATTAGTTGCAAATTTAATGTAATCCCTCAAGTTCATCGCATTTCATATTGATAAAAATATCAAATTCAATTTTCAATATGGCATGTATCCTTTCATCCTTTCAATAATATTCTGAAGATTTATAAGTAAATATGAATTTACTACTTACACCACTTTACTGTATAAATTTTTAGTTTCTGTTATAAAAAAATTAATATCGTGACTACAAATAAAATTCCATATATATATATA
>NC_092214.1:65608539-65639368 GCF_043381705.1 Parasteatoda tepidariorum
GGCCGATGAAACTGGCTAACAGATATAGATATAGATATGAGCAAAAATATTGATTTTTTTAAGTTGAAAAAGTATCGAACATATTAGTTTTTGAAATAATTATATAAGTTGCTATAAATAACTACGCAGTAACTGTGAAAGACAAATAAAAATATTTCAATAAAAAATACTTTGCCATTTGACTGACTGAACAAAAGTTCGACAAAAGCTCGAAACACGTGTGAAAAAGATTAGACAAATAAAAAGATCACTTTAGCTTAAAAAAAGTAAAAAAAATATATCGCCAAACAGAGTAGAGTTAATGCTTTGAACCACAGGACATGAGGCGTCTCGTGATCTCCCTGTGGGCCTAGGTTAAGAGGAACAGGTAAATCCCCAAATCTGGTTTAAGAGGTCTCAAAGGGATTAAGCAAGAGCGACTGACATCTGGGTTTTAAGGCCGCCGCAGACAAGTCATATGACCCATTTGGGCTGTCTGCTCTTTAAAGATCGGTGATTGGTCCGGCGATTTTCTTTTGCAACTGGTCGCTGCCTTATTATTACGGTCTCAGACCTTTTAGGGTGGAGTTGAATGTGAAATATTTGCTTTAAACGATCTTGAATATGATGCTTTGAATATTATCGCCTATTACTTATTGGGTTTTAACTTTGGTTGATGGTCTTTGGTCAACTATGGTGAGCTTTAACAGTAGTTATTTTAAGATATCACTTTATCGAATGCATGTAAGATCTTTTACTGTTGCTTCTCCTGTTGTTATTCTTTTTCAAGTTTTAAATATCTGTTTTTAAGGAATGCAAATGAAAAGCTATCATGGATTTTATTCGATGATAAGGTTTGAGTTACCATTCTTAAAACATTAATTGAAGAAATATAAAGATCATTTGCACTGAAAATAAATTAATAAACTAAGTCAATTTAAGTAATTAATAAATTAGTCAACTATGGTGAGCTTTAACAGTAGTTATTTTAAGATATCACTGTATCGAATGCATGCAAGATCTTTCACTGTTGCTTCTCCTGTTGGTATTCTTTTTCAAGTTTTAAATATCTGTTTTTAACGAATGCAAATGAAAAGCTATCACGGATTTTATTCGATGAACAGGTTTGAGTTACCATTCTTAAAACATTAATTGAAGAAATATAAATATCATTTGCATTGAAAAGAAATTAATAAACTAAGTCAATTTACAGCGTATTTTGTCTTAAATATGAAGTAATTAAAAGGCCAAATGGAATGAAACCACCAATGAATATTTGAAACCACCATGATGGTTTAAAATTTTTGTGTAAAAATAATGAAAACATTGAAAAGTAACGTGAACTCAGAGTTTGAATTGAATTTAAAGTTGGCTCAACTTATTAATGTCTCAAAGAGGGTAACAAAAAAAATTAATGCAGTAGTGGGAATATCTCTGCTAAAAAAATTTTTTTCATTTAAAAATAAATATGTTAAGAAAGTGACGATTTGATTCAACAAGGAAGAATCTTCTTTTTTGTTTGAAACTAAACTAGTTTCACAATGCTCGCCATAGTTAAATTACAATTTTGCATTTCTTTGTCTTTGCTGATGAATAGATTAACTTTTTAAAAGTTATCTAATGAAAAGTTTTTAAATTAAATTTCAAGAAGAAAATGCTATTACTTCTTACAATTTACAATTTAGATGTTCATGGTCTAAACTTAAGATGTTTTGACTTTTCAGTTTCAATGTTATAATTTATATTTAAACAATTTTCCACAAATATATTCTTATAGATTTTATAAAGTGCAACACTACAATTTTAAGCCTAAGTATTATTTATATGTTCTAATAGTGAGCTAAACATTTAAAGAATAGTTCATGCGACAATAGACTGGTAAATCGAATTCGAAATTCGTGATAAATTGCTTTAAAAACCACGTGGAAATAGCTTAAAAAAATTATCAATAGTAAAAAAAAACTGAAATAATGATGATTTACGGCAGGATCGCCACAAACTGAGCGCGTGAAAAAGTAACAACTCAAATATGAAATTCTCGTATCGTAATAATGGCACTGAAATACCAAAATTTGAAAAGTCATGTAGAAATTGCTAGAAAAATGATAAAGGTCTGCTAAAAAATGATCGGGCAAACAGACTATTCAGTCTCTAGTCTAAGACCATAAAATATAACTAGCAATTTTCGCTTCTGCGTTTTTCTGTATCTAATATTTGATTTCTTTTACTAGCAATTTGCTACTTGCTATTGGACGAAGTCATTCCTATTATGAAACTAAATAATACTGCAATAATAAAAAGAATAAAATGCTTCTATCATTAGGAGTATAATGCAAAATTAAGGAAATTTTATATCAAACACAGGTTGGTTACATGCTGTTGTGGTCTAGGAGTTGTATCTTATTATCGTGCTTCAAGAACTTCACCACCTAATATTATGGTTTAACGTTTGTTAAAGTTCATATTAAGGTTTAAGCAAATTTAAAGCTCTTACATTATAACTTAACACTGAACTGAAGAATTACTTACTTGAATAGTTATGAACTGAGCGCTAAAATCTATAATTTAATTAAATATTATAATATTGAGATATTATTTATAATATTTATTATTAATATTAAATATTGAACGTTTTTTTCCTCCAATATATTTAAATATTAGGAAAAAAAGACTCAAATTTTCGAAAGAGTGTAAAGTGTTTGTACATGTAAAATAACCAGTTAATATTGCCTAAATCGGAATGATAATTATGTTTCGAATAAACAATAACTTTTGTTGGGAAAATATTCCCTACCATAATAACATCCCTGTTTTAAACATTTTACAACTTTTGAGAAACGTGACACATTATTTATTTTTTTACGATTCTATCGGTGAATTAATGCTTTTTTCCTAAAAGCTAGTTCGCTTCCTAACTCATAGAACACTCTTAAAAATGCTCAAATAGCGATAAGTAAGAGAAGGCTTGCTTGTAATGAAACACCGAGTTACAATATCAGGTCTTATCAGGAAGCCTCTTTCGTTTAAGGATCAAGCCAGTGGAAAAATTGACAGAATGCATATTTGAATACAAAGAACCGCCTCAAGTAGCGATGATAAACACAGCCATAAATTTTATCATCATCATTATCGCGGCTGTAATATGATTAGTTTTGGAAAAGCTTTCAGCACTCACACTGCTTTGTGTATTTTGCTTCTTTTTCTCCCATGTGGTGTTGATGAACAGGCCGATGAAACTGGCTAACTTATCGAAAGAAGGTATATAAACTATCCACTCACGATCTTTTCCTAAAACTCTCGTTCGTTCCTTTAAATGGGGGATCCTCTCATGCAAATAATACGCATTTAAGGTAAACCTGTTAATTAATTTAGCGTTCATTCTATCTTCTGGCAGAAAGTGGTTTTCTCCATTTACAAGCAAGTATATCTAGAACAATCAACAAACTCTCCAAGTCTATCTGAAAGGAGTAATTTACGCTTGGTTGTACGCTATTGAATTAAATCCATCGTAAATAAACTGTACCAAAAATATTTATTGAGACGCCTTTGCTAACAGAAGTTTGATTGATCAAGGAATCTATTCTTAATTTGATAGTGTTTCATTTGTAGGGACTGCGAAATAAATTTTCAGATATTATTAGATTCTTTCTTTTAAGAATGTCTAAGAATAAGTTAATAAATTTAATCCAAAAGCTATTTTTATTATTTTTAAAAATATAAACGTATTTTTCCTAAATGTGGCTTTATTATACATTGTTATCCAAAACTAATTTCAATAGTTATTATTTTTATTTTTTAAAAATGAAAAGAAAATGAGAGAAATAATATGTATTCATCAAATGTAGAACTGTGTTCATCAAAAAATAAATCTAATCTTTTGAATTTATGAAAAATAGAAAAAAAAAATAGAATTAATGGGCATTCGAAAAATATAACATCACTTTCATTACATTAATAAATATAATTTCAAACGCTGTATTTTAACTTTTAGAAATCGAAAAAATTATGACAGAAACAGTGAATATTCGTCAAATATACTTTTATTATACGCTATAATGTTGATAAATCAAATTTTAAAGTACGCTTTTAAAATTAAAAAGAAGAACTATTCGAGAAATAATATTTATATGTCAAATGCGACTTCTTTATACATTTGTATGTTAATCAACTAATCTTCAAGGCTAGTTCTTAATTTTAAAAATGGGGGAAAATGATAGAAGTGTCTAGTCATCAAATTTTGCTTTATTGAGAGTAACTAAAAAAGTTTTAACTTCTTAACGTTATTGCTTACAGATTATTCTAACACGCTAAGTTTAAAGTATTAGAAACTACGATAACTTTAAACTACAAAACTTTTAAAAAGTCTTGAAGAACTTATTATTATTATTTTCAATTTTTCTTATCCTATCAAGAAATAATATTTTAAAAGAGCGAAATGAATTTAATTTTTTGATTTAATTAGTACAAATACCGTATTTTCGAAATATTTTTTAGTTTCGAGTCTTTGTTTTTGTATAAACTGTAATATACCGAGGAATTTTATACAATTAATTCTTTCAAGGAAATTTGCAAAGCTTTAAAATGTATATGCAATGTTTCGTATATTTTGGAATTCAGGTATTACGTTCTGAATTTTCTTAAATATCTCCGGACTGTTTTACGTTATTCATATTCGTTGCCACTATTGCGCATGTCATCTTAAATATCTTAAATTTAATAACGAGAAATCCCAAAGCAAATCACATTATGTACACATCAGCTACATTGCATTCTTAATATTAGTAATGAACAATAATGTTACTAATTTTACATCTTAAACTGTCTTCACCTTTTTTAAAAATTCATTTAATTTTAACAACATAGTAATTTTTTATTGCTTATTAGAGAGCAAATAAACTAAGAAATTATAAGAAATTAAAAGAAACTATAAGAAATTCATTGAACTTTAGCGACAATAGAACATTTTATTGCTTATTGAAGAAAAAAAAATTCATGCTTACAAACAATGTTAATAATAAGAAAATAAATTATAGTGAAGTAATTTTTAACTTTCTCTAAAAATGCATTTAACTTATAACAACATAAGAAATTTTTATTGCTCATTGAAAAAAAAGAAAAAGCGTTGCATATATTTAAACAATGTTATTGTCATGTACATAAATTATAATAAAGCAATTGAAAAAATCTGCATGAACACAAACAATGACAAACAAATAAATTGTAGTGAAGCAATTCTTCAGATTCTCATAAAATATGTATTAACTTAAACAAAATCTTAACATTATTACTGTTTATTGAAAGAAAAAGCTGCATTGTATGCTAATAATATTATTGTGATGTACATATATTGCAGTAAAATTATTCCAAGAACAAAAAATAAAAAAATAAAACTAAAAAAAACCCTAAGCAAGGAAAGTCTATAAAAGCGAAATAAAATTTTCTTCGTATTCCCTTAAAATATGTTTAACTTTAACAACATCCGAACTTTTTATTAAATAATTCAAAAGAAAAAAAAAGATGAGTACATAGTAATAATATTATTATGATGCACAGAAATTATAGTAAAGTAATCCCCTGAGTCAAAAAAAAAGGAGTATATAAGAGCGAAACAAATTAGCGATTGTGATGAAGAAAATCTTCACATTCCCTTAAAATTTATTTAACTTCAACAATATCCAAACTTCCAATTGTTTATTGAAAAAAAAAAGGCTAGCTGCGAGTACACTAATAATATTATTGTGATGCACATAAATTATAGTAAAGTAATTCCCCGGGAAAAAAAAATCTAAACAAAAAAAAGTATATAGAAGCGAAATAAATTGAGATTAAAGAATCCATCCTACAAAAAATCTTAAAATAGCGAATAAATCACCGCAGTCTTCTACTTTACGCTATTTATTGCCAATAATATCTATCATGAAGGTTTTATCGTGAAACATCTTTAGAAAACAAATCCAAGCCCCTTCAAAGATTCATATTTTTGACACGAAAAATAACCTTTCGTTCCGGCCCGTCTTATGTAAAACAGATCAACCATCTATTCTACGGAAATTTTTTTGTACATCATTTAGCCTTATTTCTGGGAACATTTGCGAAGCTTCTTCAATAATGCTCTAGTACAACCATTGAGTAATGGGATAAAAAAAGATCCTGTACAGACGAGAAAATAAAAATATTCTCATGCACAAGTGTGCACGCTGTATCATACTTTATCTCTCTAACATTTTTCTTGTTGCCCGAGGGACAAATTTTTGGGGCCACCGAAGCTATTTTAATGAGCGCACCCCTTGGATAATATGAAAAAATGATGATCGCTTTACATTCCCTCGCCTAAGTTGTATAAAAATACTCGTACAGTTGGCTGGGGTAGGGTATATAAAATATAATGGGGAAGAGGAATGGTCAATGATACCGTTCGCTTGTGTAAAGGATTGGATGGCTGTTAGTGCTGGAAAAACGATGGAAAAGTGAATATGTGCACTAGCTTATAGCCAGAAAATGAATATGTTAGAGCAAAGTCAGAAAGCCATCTATTATTTAAAACTAACTTCCATTTTGCCCCAACATGAATGTATTATGGAATGCAAAATTTATGAACCTTGAGCTCCGGAAGGGAATGACAGTTCAGGAGCTGTTTTTCCTCTTTCTCCCGCCTTTTTACATCCTCACTGTAAAGCCCGCTCAACACTTGTTTTCACTTAATGGGCAGGGGGTGATCGAACCTTAATAACACAGGTAAAACACACCGATCTACCTGAGGATGATGAGGTTACCATGGTAACCGGGAATAATTAGAGATTCCGCTTTGCATCCTCCACGTACTTGGTAACTTTAAATGAATAACTACAACACTGACACCTTGAACGTTCATAAAGGGTTTAAGGGGGCAAAACATTACATTAACTTGCTTTTTAGCCGAAAGCGTCTTTCTCGCTTAGACATTTTTAAAAAGGGGGGAAGGGGATTAATTTGCTCGGCTTCTCTCAAATTCCTATTTCTTTTTTATTCGATTCCATTTAAAGAAAGAACATTCTTTTTATCTTCTGAAAAAAAAAGGAATCAATACTAAAACGGAAAAGATATTTTTAAAGTATTTATTTTATTTTTTATTTAGTAAATAAAAGAGCCGAAATTATTTATGCGAGTAATTTAAATCTGCTTTACTAGAAGACTTCATTTTATTTTGAATTTATTTAATATTTTTACGATACCAGAGATAGATATTTTACTACAATTCAGTTTTTGTTTTGTATTTTTAGAGTATGAGGAAATTTGTAAAATCTATTAACTAGTATTTTTTAGTAACTTTCATTTTTCATAGATTTCAAGTTTTCTTTTTTTCATTTAATTTACTATAACATATACTTAAATAATATATATATATATATATAAAAACGTAAACCACTTGAGAAATTGCTTTAATTATTTCGTTAGTATCCCGAATAATAATTTTTATTGCTTAATTTTTAGCGTTTATATTGCTAGGTATAATTACAATATATTTTTGTTGTAGAATTTACACTCGTCCTCTCTATTTCTGTAAACAAAATAAATTATATCCTAACTTGAACATTTCTGAAATTGTAGTTTTTTCCCATTAATTTTAGGACAAAATAAGTTTTTCATTATTTTAACTTTAAAAAAAATAATAATTTCTACTTATCCATAGTTTCCATATAAACATAGTACTGTTTATATATGCATAATAAAATATGTCATCATTTGTACTTATATAAAAAAAAAAATAGTTAAAGATTAACATAATCTACGTTTCGTTTGCTATTATTTAGGTTTTTATTTTACACAAATTAGGATTATAGTTGGTATCTTTTACGATGCATAGTGTACTTAATAAGTACTTTACTTACAATGTTGTGAAAAATAAAATTTAACTAAATAAATAAATGTAATATAGGTAGTATAACTTTTTTATTTTATACTGCTTATTGTTTATTTATTCTATTTTTTAAATTCTTGTTGTAAGTATCACAAATATCTTCTAACAAAAAATGAATAAAAGATATAACAAAAAGACCTATGAACATCAACGTAATTCTAAAAATAAACACTGATACAATTTTATCTTCTATCCACGATTGGTCAATGGTTAAAGCACTGAACTGTCATTTTGAAGAATTGGGGTTCGATCAAGTAACAGCTTGAAGTTCACCCAGCTTCAGATCCGTGGTTATCAACTTGTTTGGGAAATAAAGGCGGCCTGTGCGCAGTGCTGACCACGCTGTCACAATCAGGTCGTTGGTCACGAATTGTGGAGCCTTGACCAGCATCACCCAACAATAAGCTGTTACGGGAATGCTTTTATAATTTTATCTTTAAAGTCACATTACTAAATACTATAAGAGTTGAACGAAAAAATTAAATTTCAATACTAGATCTTTTTTTCTTTCTTTTTTTTACAGACCACTTACCGAAGAAATAGTTTGAAAAGATTTTATCAAATGAGCCTCAATAGTTTTTTTTTATTGCTTTTTAAACAGTATTCTTAAAATACACAGTTAATCCTTGTAATAAATTTAAGTTTTTACTTACATGAAAATAGAGGGGGAAAAAAGATGATTTAAATTTTGTCTTTATATATTAATTTTTTTTAGTGCTTTTCTTTTTAACATATTTCAAAACTCAAAATTTTATTTCATTGCAGATTTTTCCTCAAGTTCTTCTTGAAGTGCAATCAGAATTGTTTAAAAAATGCTGGGAACCCAAGAGACATGAGGAGGTTTCTGGTAAGGATTTAACACTTATTGTTTTATTTTACAACAATGAATACATATTCCGCGCATTATGCTATGCTTGATATTTTGCCAATCTAACCTAAAAAAAAGAGGAAAAAAAAACGTTCTATACTATCAACTCCCCCTCCGTTAATGGTTTCCAAAGAAATATGGTTTGATAAAGCGCAAGTCCCATATGTACTAAGGAATTCTATGTATGGAGGTTCACTCCGGTTAAAGGGTTGAAGTAGGGTCTTCTGGATTGGATGGGAGCTTTTCTCTCCGTTTTCATTCCTCTTACGTAGACACCCTGAGAATGTCGCCCCGCCTACCCCTCACAAGATAGATGATGTGGAGAAAGCCATCCCAAAAGGGCAGTAAAGCTTTGAGATAAAAGCGTTGTTGTGGCCATTGGGAAGAAGTGAGAAATTTGTCGAATGCCCCCAAGGGGTCTTTTTCCTGGGCGACCCTGTGTCCAAGTTTCTCACGGAGGGGTCGAAGCCCACAGGTAGTCAGGAAAGGGACTGCTTGTCAAAGGAAGAGACTGTTTATTTATGCAACTCTTTTTCCTTATCAGCTACGGTGTCCTTACGAGTCCTTAGGGAGTCAGGAGGAGGCGAGGCTGGGGGAAAGGCATTTGTATGCTGATGTGTCGTGCGGTTTGCGCAAACGCTCGATATGCATTCCATTCAAAGTGTCGAAAAGAAAGGCAACTTGGGGATCGAACTCTTCATTACAGATGCGAGAGCTGTGCCGGGAAGACATTCCCAGGGGAAGCTCGTAAGTGAAGAACAACTATCGCCCTACTCATATGGAAAAAAACACAATGATCTTTAACATTTTTCTCCCTATCGTATATTTGGTAGTTGCTGCTTTACTGTAGTGTATCGAGTGGGGTTTTCTGTCTATCTTTTATCCCCCCCCCTTTATTTTTTATCTTCCTTCGACGCGCGTTCCACGATAAATATGTGCTGAATAGAGTCGCACGTCTCTATACACAAAAGACCACGTTCAAGAAGAGGGAAAAAGAAGAGAAAGATAGGGAAAAAAAGAAGAAAAGAGGGAAGAGTGTAAACGAGTTGAGAGTTAACAAGAAAAACGCCTCCAGCTCGGTGGGCCATTGTCAAGGCTTCACTTAACAATGGAAGTAGCAAATCTGGATATATAACGAAGCTTCATGGGCGCGCCTGCTTTTCAACGTTTTCCCCTTTCCAATCTCAATTGAAATGGATTCTTTTCTATTCTTCGTTTTAAAGGAAAAGTGGACTTCATATTTCGACATGTTTTTCTTTCTTTCCTCGCTTTCTTTTGTCGAAGGGAAAAATCTCTGACGATTTCATTAGTCCACTAAACTCAGTAAAAGAACCGAGAAGGAGAAAGTAATAAATATTCACCACATTTTCTGAGACGTTTTTATTTCTTGGAAGCGATGATTCAAATGATTGACTAAATATATGACACAAATTGACTGTGCATCAATATTCCTTTTTCGATATTTTTCCAATGGATTGAGATTGAGTTTTTTTTTTTCTTTCTTTACATCAATCTAATTGTTTGTTTCGGTTTCTTTTTCGTTTCAGAATTTTAAAATCTTAGAAAAACGCAATTTTAAAATAGAAACTTTTTTATGCGATATTTGAAGCTTTCTCAGTTTCTGCCTTCAATGCATTTAGAAATAAATTGTATTAAGAAATAAAATTTATAAAAATTGTACAGTTTGCATTAAGAAATAAATTTCAATATATATGCTTAAGAGTTAAATAAACAATCCCAAGAAACTGAAGCGATAAGGAACTTTAAACTTAAGGAACACGTTAGATATTTCTGTTTTTAAGAATACGGGAAATCATTAATTGTTGCAAACTGTTGGAATCTGGGCCATAAATTCAATTTCGACAATGACAAAATTATTTACACCTCAGTCACATCAACTCATCTTGATGCCCTGGAATCTTGTTTGATTCATACTAATACTGATTCTCTTGTTAACGATATTAGTTCCTCACAACCTCTCCATACCTCATGGAAATGCATTTTCCCCTCTCAGCCACTGTTGTTTTTCTGGTTCTGTTTTTCATATTTTCTCCGCTCTCTGCTACAAAGGTTTTTCTAGTTTCGTTTCTCACCCTTATTTTTCCACTTTTCGGCCTCAACTTAGCTTTTTATAGTTCAAATTACTTCAGCTTCTTTTCATTTACGCCTGACAAGTCATGAAAATGTGCGCCGCTTTTTGAGCGCTTGAAGCATATTGATTGTTATTTCCTATTTATATGATTTTTAAGCGAATGAAGTATTTATTTAGGTAATGCTTAAGAATCTTAGACGTGAAAATATGGATAGTAAAAATGAAAATAAAATTTTGCCGTTATACGCTAACTTAAAAGAAACATTATTTCTAATTTTAATTAAATGCTACAATAAGTTTTTCCCCTATACTGTCATTCTATTTATAAAACTTATAAACGAAAAAGAATTTTTTTATTCATAATGATTTAATAATATAAATGAAAATTTAGGGAAAGTAATGTTTTACTGTGAAAGAATACTAAGTTTATCAGGAATGTTAATAAAAAAATTTTGATAAAAATATAACTTAGAGTTTTCTTTATGAATCTTTTTTTTGAAAATTAATATCTTTTTAATCTGTTTTTGTAAAAATATTCAGCACTGCAGTTATTGAATTTTTCAAAATCTAGAATTCATAATATAAATATTATTTGCGCATTAAAATATTTATCCAATTAATCCATGTAACACGAAAAAGAACTGAAACATTGCAGTTGATTTTCATACAAATTATAGAATATCTTTTCTTAATTTTTAATAAAATACAATACAATAACCAGAGTTAAACTCTGAAGTTAATAAAATATTCATGTCAAAGTACTTATCAAAGGAAAGTTTATAGTTATGCAATTAAATTTGACAGTATTTATAGAAAATAGTGAAATTTTAATTATTTTTCTATAATATTTTTAGTTTTTTTTTCTTACCAAAAGCTTAACAACTATACTTATAACAGTTACTGCTTGATAATTTGTTTTTCATAAATTGTTATTTAATTACGTGATTGTACATTAATTTGATTTTTAAGAATTAAATGTAGCTATTAATTCAACTAAAATAGGAGTAAAAAGCACTTGATATTGTTTATTGAAGCTTCAAAAACATCGAGTTTATATGTTAGAGGTTGCAATCATTTTACTTTTTGTTTGATTAGTAAAACGCAGCAAGAGACAAATAACTTTCAGCGGTTAATGTATATTCTCCTATCGGGGCAAATTAGCATATTTTATAACAAAAAAATAAGTATATTTTCCTCTACAAATTCACGTAACTAAATTCATAAATTTGGATTTTGAACATATTCTAGGGCAAGACGGTGGTCTCTTCTCGTTTAAAGCACTCGCTTCTCAATGAGGTGACCCATGTTCAAATACCAGCGTGGGGTGGTCAATACGAATCCCGCACCCGGCTCGCATAGACCAAAGTGCTAACTCAAAATATCTTCATTGGTAGACGAATCATGGGTTATACTCCCCTTGCCGTCAGGATATCAGTGGGAGGTTTTCGTGGTTTCCTTGTAACGCAAATGCAGGTTAGTTCCACCAAAAAGTCCTCCAAGAAGGCTAGTTTCTCTCCATCCAAGAATCCCCTTCTCTTCTGGGTTGTGCTAAAATTTACTATGCTACGGAGTTGAACCTTAACAGTTGTAAACTCAAAATTGGACCATATATTCAACAGCGGATACAAACTAATATCAGATATAGGACAAAAGATATGCTGACGGAGTTCAACTCTATTTTAGGGGAGGACCTGACTTTGCATGGTTCTTAGCTACATTATAAAAAAAAATTAAGGATGTTACCATAGCATTGTTCAAATTTTCAGCAAGTATCTAGTATCAAGTTAAACCTCTTTACTAAGCAACCACTTGAACTTTATGACACGATGACTCTAGTTAAACGAAAATACATCTCAATTTAAGACTTTAATAAGATTGCAACAAGTTTGCGCGATGGTTCAACGTGGAGACATTTTGCTGTGCTCTTGGGCGTTTGCTGGTATTTCGCAGATAGTATATTGTTGAAATGGTAGTATTTTTCTCGTTAAAAGAAAGTAAAAAATTCTTTCTGTAGAGCTTCTTAAAACCATTTTCACTAAGTTTTCTAGTATGAAAGACTTATCAATATATTCTATATGAGAATATGCATGCCTTTTTCTTTAAAGCATCAGAATTTCGGTCGTTATGATGCAGTTAACGTTGGAGGAGGGAAAAAAAACTTTTTTAAACAAATTTCCTACAACAATTTTTTGTTGGCCATAGTAGTGAAGACATTTTGACAATGAAATCACGAAGACAAGCTTCCCAAAATTTAATAAACTTCCTTACTACAAATCCCTATAGACTTTCCTACCTAAGACTTTCAGTTTTTTAAGTTGAAACGAAAAGCGCATCCTGAATTTCGAGTTTAAAGTGGAAGATAGAAAAAGTTTAAATCTAATCCAAGAGTAGTTAGCATTCTCTACGAACTGCCCCCATAGGCCTTTATAGAGGGGGGGGGGAGGAAGACACTGGTCATATCGATAGAGCCATGCTTGGCGAATATACGGGCTAAATGCTAGAAATGGGAGATTCCCCTTGTGCTTATTCAATTGATACTTTAACTGACTCGGGAGTGGCTCTAATTTACTTTTAAGAAAAAAAAATCTCTGTAAGAACAAAAATTGGAACTGTTCCTTTTTGAAATGAAATAAACTTTTTTAAAGTGAAACTAGTCCCAAGTAATAAGCAATGAGCAGCACAAAACTGCAATCCCATTATTGCAAGCCAATGCCCGTTGTCCACACTTTTTATTTCATAAAATACAGTTTCATATAGTTATAGAAGAAAGTTCCAAATCATCAGTATTGCCTGAAATGTTCAAATGGTTTAAACTAATTGAACTGGTAGAGTTTCTGGTCACATACTTTCTTTATGTTGGGAATAAGATTTTCTGATTCGTAAAATAAATCCGATTTAATGTTAGTTTGAACAACAACTTAATATTTTGAATCAGTTGGCACAAAAAACTTGCAAAAACAGAACGTGAAAAATTGAAATAATTATAAGAATTGAATTTAACACACTATATGAGTTCATAGCTATTTCAATTGCATATCCAAGTTAGATAAAATTACACGCTATCGGCTTATAAATGTCATCGTTATTTATTAAAGTGACATAGATCTGTAATAAAATTGAAAAATGGTTTACTAAACTTGAATTATTTAAATCAAATTTCTTTATTAGTACGAGAATCTGGTGTGTTTTCATTTTAACATTGATAATATCAAATAAATAAATAACAATGATAATAATTGTCCTTATGCTAAACAAAACAGTTTACATCATTTAAATTCTTAAATCAAAAAGCATTTTCAATGCCAACATTTAGTTATTAATACAAAATATATATTATCCTGTTATTAAATTATCATATACAGCCATCCGAATACAAATTTTAAAATCTTACTTTCTTTTAGTAGAAAAATCGCAAAACTTAAATTTATTTAATCTAAATATTCATAATTTCAATTTTTGAAGCGAAGTAAATTAAACTAATTCAATTTTTAGAATGCAAAGAAAAATCATAAAAACCAAAACTTCTTTTAACCAGCATATTCAAAAACTGATAAACATAAAAAGGTTCATGAGTTAATAAAATAATAATTTTCTCGATAAGAAATGTGCAAAGTCTTAGCAATAAAAAAAAATAATGAATCATGTTTGCACATATTCTACATGCTTTAAAAAAAGAATTTTTTTTAATACTGTTTTACTATCATTTGATGTTTAAAAATTTTTGTTTCTAATACTCATGTTCTTACATATACTTATGCACTGAATTTGCAGAAATGCTTCAAAATATTCCTACCTTTATTTCCCCAGCTAAGTTTTATCTTCTCTTTTAAAAGTATCAGCAAAAAAAACAAGAAAAATATTGAAAATTTAAACTTTGCTACCTTTCAAAAAAATATTTTGAATCTAGTTTCAGTCGTTTTTTCAAAAAAATATTTGCTTTGTAACATTATATAAAATATATGTAGCTATAAATTTATAATCTAAAAAGTATATTGCATAACATAGAAAATCTTTTTACATAGAAACATAGAAAATCTTTTAAGCATAAAAAGAATGAGTATCTTTCTAATAAAGACAATATTTCTAAAAGACTCAAATAAATTTAAAAAAAACCTACATTAGTCTTAGTAAATGCCATAAAATAAATTATTATTAACACTCATTTAAAGAAAAAATAATAATTCAAAAAAAAGCCGCGGAGCATATGTCTGAAATTCTGAATATTGAGGGAAACGAAACGAAATTCACGGCTTATATTTTCATCCTTTTCCCCGTAGTTATTACGTAGACTATCATTCAATATCTAGAACTAGTTTCCTTCCTATTTTCTTGTATTTTACTGAAGGGCGAAATAAAATATAAAAAAAGGAGAGAGAGCGAACATTCGAAAATATCGTCAGGCTTCAAATCAAGTTCTAGAACAGATCGTGAAAAGGGAATATTCCGTAGCAAAGCATTGAGACGTGCGTATAGTATTTTCAGAGTCTAAGATACGATATTTTCTCCCTTTTGGACTACAAGATAAAATATATAGATGTATATATCTATCTATCCATATATCTATATATAAAGTAGCATTGAAAAAGATTCTGACAGAAACTGGAAAGAAAAAGGCCGTCCTGTATTATTCAGCGTAGCACTCTTGTTCTTGCGTCAGGCCCAAAACAAGCAAGCTCTTGCATATTTTAGAAAGCTAAGAGTTTTCCACTGTCAACGTAGTGGCGTGTTTTGCATGCAAGATCATTTTCTTTCCCCCTAAAACTTGCATTTCCTGTGTCTTTCGTTGAACTAGAGTAAAAACGAATTGTGCTTTGACCTTTGTAGGCTGTTATTCACAGAGAAGTTAGGGGGTGCGAGATATATTTCCTGCACTTGAGGAAAATTTTACTTCGATTTCTGTGACAAAATCGCTTTTTGCTGCATTTTTTTTAAACCCCTTTCCCTATCACGAGAAAGATTTCGGCCCGGTTTTACACATTCTTGAGCTTCCGTAATTTCATACTCCACTCCAATTTTAGAAAAATGTCTACAATGCCGTGTTTTCATTCGAATTGAACTTATTCGGAGTTACCCAATGGAATATTGATGTTGGATATATAGAAGAAAGTGTGGATGCATTGCGGTTGGGTAGGTTTTAAGAGAACTTTTTTTTTATTTTGTTTCTACCACGTTTTTTGATTTTTGGTAAAGTTTGCAGATATCAAACTTTCTGAAAGTAGGTGGGAGTGTGTTTTTTCTTTCAAATAAAAGTTTCGGCTCGTAAAGTGAAAGTGTTTGATACTTTTTCCCTCCATTGTTTTAGAAAAAGATAAAACTACATCTGCAGTGCAAACAATTTCATTAAACTAATGCAGAGAGCATCCTTTATTATACTAATAATTGTATTTAAAAAGTTAGTTAAAAATTTAATAAAATTGAAACTGTTGTAGCAACATTGTGATACTTACACTTTCAGAAGAAATTACGTTAAGCCATAATATTGTGCAAATTCGCGACAACCTTAATAGCGAGTTTAATTGAAATAAGCTAATGTTCAAAGTGAACCATAGCATCACAAAATCACGTTTAAGAAGTATGATGATTAGGTTCAACTTAGGATACTAAGGTCAAATTAAATTATACTTTCTTTTCCGTTTTCCTTAATCCTTTTATTTTTGCGCTAGATTTCGTTTTAACCACCTTTTGTCACTCAAGTTTGGGGACATAGGATAATCATTTCCAGCCATTTTTAACCATTTGTGCCATTTAACTTCACATTCACACAAACCAATATAGAAGTTTATGACACTGAAGACATTTTTTTGTCAGAAAAAAAGAAAACAAGCATAATGAAATAAATTTAAGCTAATTTTTAAACATTGTTTATAAAATTTCTAAAATTTGCATTATTTGAAATTTTATTTAAATAGCGAAGTAATAAAATAAATCTATTGAGCTTGTTAGAATTGTTTTAAATTTTATCCAAAGTTATTTTTAAGAAAATGTATCGATTACAAAGATGAAGAGAAAACCTCGCTTTTATTTTATAACCCTCCTTTTCTCAGTTATTCTTTTTGTCTTTTGTAAATACTCTTTTATTGATATTTTTTCTTTTTTTTTCTTAAATTACGAACAATCGACCAAAAAAATTATAATTTTTTTTCTTGCGGTCTTCATCCAATTATACTATCACAGAATTATTTTTTTTCACATTTTAAGAAAGTAGTTTTACACGTCTTAGAAAGATTATATTAAGCAGTTTCTTATAGTTATGAGTTTTGCTTCTTAATTTTTATAAAACGGATTTATTTTGCATAAAAGCCTTAATAAAGCTTTATATTCAAATTAAACAACTAAATGTTTTGTTTCATTTAATAACAATTATCTAGGAAGCAAAGAATAACAGTTAATGATTTGTGATGTTTAATAAAGCATTTGAGTTTAAAAAATATTTCAAATTTAAAATCGTTCAAATTTTAGTTTTCCTTATACTTCATATTTTTATGAAGAAGTAAAGTTTTCGATTGAAAAATATATTATGCAGGATATATTTTGAATGATAATAAATAAAAAAAGTATTTCTATGGAAGCCGAATTTTTAAATTAACATTGAAATGACGGTTCGTTCTAATAATCATTTTTTATGTATACGATCCGAAATATTTTATGATTTTTACAATAAGTTTCTCTCAAGCATTTCGTTATAAATCTAGATGTATTAGTTGTTTAAAGAAGTTGGTAGTTGTGAAAGTTGCTTTCAAAATAGGTGTTAAAAAGTATAATAAAGCTTATGAAATTACAAGATCGATTTTTCTTTAAGGTGATTTAAAATCATAATAATATTAGCTTTTAAGCCACTCAGAATTACATATAACTATAGCGAAGTAAAAAATACTAATTATTTTTTGTCAACTTTCTTTAAACCATTTCAATTAATTAGTTTATTTAAAGGGAAACAGAACTCATATTTACTCGAAACAGATCCTATAAGGAGCTATTGTTTAAAATGTTTATTTATTCCGAATTAAACTAATTGAAACTAAATGATATAAAGATATTGACTTATGATTATTAGCATCGCATATAACTTTAATCGGTTCTTCACATAAGCCGTGGAGCATAGACCGAAAAACGATACTAACATATATTACATTACAAAACTTTAGATTGGAGGATATAATGGTAGTAAAGAGCTGTTTGTATCCAGAAAAAATTAATATAACTGATAGTAACACCGGTTCAAATCTATTTTGTTTTGTGGGGAGTAAAGTTGTTGTTGTTCATTTATATCGCACTAGAGCTGCACAATGGGCTATTGGCGACGGTCTGGGAAACATCCCTGAGGATGATCCGAAGACATGCCATCACAATTTTGATCCTCTGCCGAGGGGATGGCACCCACGCTTCGGTAGTCCGACGACCTGCACGCGAAGTCGAGCACTTTACGGTAGCACAGTTTAACGAGGACCAATACCGCACACCCTCGGTCCCTACGCAGACTGATCCAAGTGGTCACCCACCCGCACACTGACCGCAGCCAGTGATGCTTGACTTTGGTGATCTGATGGGAACCGTGTTGTGGGGAGTAAAATATCCCTGACTACCAAGATTTATTAAACAGTTATACAGGACTGATTCTTACCTGGAAAAAAGTAAATAGCATTGGTTAGTTTAAAATTAAAAAGAAAAGCTAGAACTTAATTTTTAAAGAAATTTAAAAACATATTTTGCTCCTAATTTTTCTTTTTACTGGGTAGTAAATAGCCTGGTAGTAACCACTCGGTCTCCGCAGCAAGCTGTCCAAAAACCTAATTATCGAATCCGATTTTAACATTTTTAGGTTTTGAAGCGCAAGAGAGCAATAGATTAGAGTGAATCAAATTACTTAACTACAATAAAAGAAAGAGCAATCCAAATTTTAAAAAGAAAAAAAAAATTAAAATAAATTTGAAAATCATTTGATTTTCAATTTTTCCTCTGAGAAGAGAACTTCGGGCCCATTAGAAGTGTTAAGTGATAAATAAATAGATACATATAGTATTTTTGGGTTTTAATTTTGAAAAAAAAAGAAGCATTATCAACATCAAAATTGTAAGTTAGTTCACTGTAATTTTTATTCAGTTCTATCTGCTTAGTGAGAAATTGAGCCATTATTATTCTTTTTCGTACAGATTCCTTGTTTTTAAAGCCATTTTTAGGTAGTACTGTGCTTACCTCGCACAAAAATCGGTTCATTCCCTTATGGTCAATAAGATAGTAATATGATGAAAATTTACGGCATTTTTAATAAGATGTCAAATTGAAAAGTATTTTAGCTGAAGATGTAAGCAATTAATCAAGTTATCAAGTAATTAGGTACCATAATATGATTCAGATTGGTACCCTATTAATATTGTCGCATATTTAAACGATGTAATGGTCAAACGACATCGTGTTAAGCTCCAAATTTTATAACAGATTATTTCAAACATTATAACAGACTATTTCAAACATAAAATATACGATAAAAAAAAAAAAAAACATTTTTTGAATATTTTGTAAGATAAAAAATTTTTCCTAAATACAAACCCCATTTCCTTCTATAGACGACCTCAAAATGATAATAACAAAAATACTTTTGTGAGCAAGTACATTCAGCTAAAATAAAAAAGAAAGAGAGAAGAAAAAAAATGATAGAGAGAAGGATAAAAAAGAAAGCGGAACTGCAAATGGACGAGGCTTATAGCCTCCTACTCTTTCATGAACGGTTGTTTTTCCCAGGGGACCGCCTACCAGGGGTGGGGCATCATCTAAAGAGGAGGAGAAATTCCCTGCCCGCGAGCATTTCACGGCTTGACTACGAGTTAATGTGGCGGTATAGCATTTCGTGAGAGGCATAGCAAGATTTTCACGCTGTTTTCTTCAAATATTGTCCAATATTCGCATTTTAGTTGTACGTGACACTGTTGGTAGCATCATTTAAGGAATGTCAATTGATACTGTCTACCAAAATAGCACTACCAAAACTGTCTTAACATTTGACAGTTTTGATGGACAATAACCGTGAAAGATTTTTTTTTTCTTTTTCAAGAATGGAACATTTTAGCAAGAAGATAGTCATTTACACAGGGTTGGAGCTTTCACCACAAACGGTTAAGAACACCTTTTAACTTCGAGAAGAGAAAGAGGAAAATGAGTTTTTATATCGTAACACAATATATTTTGTTTTGCACTTCAAAAACGCTTAAGATGATTTATGGTTCATTAAAATTTTTTGTTTTAGATATATTCGTGGAACAATGATATATGGTTCTTCTATTGTTACATTTTAAAGCTACATTAATGTTTTATATTCTTTTAAGTTATTCTTTATTTTGCGTTACGAGATAGGTAAAGTAGCAAAGGGTGTTGCGTAATGACTACCTTTAATGCATGTTTTTAGAATCTTTGTTGAAAGTGAAGTTTAAAAAAATGCACATTATGGCCGCAATGTAAGCGAGTAAGAACAATAAAGCTACTGAGCTGAAGAAGGTGAGACGAACATTAATATCTGTTTAGTCACCGGTAAACATTGAAGGTGATTATTAGAAATACTTTCCAAGCGTCGTAAGGCAAACAAACTGGTTTACATATTTTTCATCCCTCCTTCCTCACTAGAGTTTTTACAGATTGCGACAGTATTTTTTTAGTATTTATTTGTGACTCCCAATGAGCATATCTTATTTTACTTCATTTTTGAAAAGGATTTTATAAATAAATATTAAATTTTATCTTACAATAAGATTGTACAGATTAAGACAAACTCTTAAAATAGACCAATGCGGCGAACCGGGTTCGAATCCCAGTCGATACGAATTCCGCATCCGACTTGCAGCGACCACAGTGATGACGTGAAATATCCTCAGTGGTAGATGGATCATAGGTCAGAGTCCTCTTGCCGTCAGCATAACCGTGGGAGGTTTTTGTGGTCTTTCTTCCCATGTTACGCAAATGCTGGTTAGTTCCATCAAAAAGTCCTCCACGAAAGCAAAATTTCTCCCAATACTTCATCCAGGAGTTCCCTTGTCTTTTGGATTGGATTCAAAATTGCAAAGCTACGAAGTTGATCATTGATAGTCGTAAACCCAAAAATTGGGTCGGCTGTTCAACGACAGTTATAATAAGTATAATAAATATAAGTTTTATAATTTAGGAAATATGAGGATTAATAAATATCAGTTTTGAAATATAGGAAATAATTTAGCTACTAATCTAATTTGTTTTTTCTATATCAATGTAAGCTCCTCAAACATCTCGTAGAACTGAAAATCGATCAGAAAAAGGAGCATTTATGTTATCAATCTTACGTCATATTATTATTAAACATAGGTGTATAATATTTTTAAACCATTTACTGACTTGTATTAAGGGGATACTTCATTAAAAAATAAAATAGCTCCCTACTCTGTTATAGGGTAACTTCCTGGCCCAATAAATATGACTGGTTTCTTTCATTGGGCCAGTGGCACTTATTTTTCAAATATTTATTTATTATGTTCATGTCTAAGGGTATGGGTGGTAGAGAAGATAATTAATACATTAACACGTACAAGTAAAACTGCTTAAATTGACGCCAAAATAGATAAGAAGAAAAAAAAAAAAAAGAAACCACGTAAGTTTATGTAATCAATAAAAAAATTGGCGAATTACGCTCATGTATTCCATATTTTTTTTTAATGCATTCGAAAGTAAGAGATGGAATTTATTCGTACAAAAATACACTATAAATAATAATATTTGAAAAAAAAGTTTACGAAATACTTTACTATTTAATCTGGTTCAAGTAAAAGAACTTAAATTAGAGACTTTAGTGTTGTTTATTACGAAAAAACACGTAGCTTAGTTAAGTGAGTGGTCTTCATATATTTTAAAGATTTAGCTTTAAATCGAAGCATTTTCGGTAAATGCCACGAAGGTAAAGACCTTGGTGTGAAGGGCTTTTAAAGAAGTATCACATCTTAGACCAACATCAAAAGAGAAATAATAACGCTTTGGTCGACGTGTAATCCCATGGTACCGATTACGATACATAAAAAAGAAAAAGAAGACTATGTTTTCACATTAGACTTATTTAACAGGATAAAAGAAAAGTTTAACAGGATAAAAACATCTTTAAAAAAGATCTCTAACAGAGCTCATTTCTTTCATCCGAAAGATTTTCATGTCCAGCTTCGTTTTAATCTTCATAAAAAATATCGTTATCTTTTCCTCTCTGTGTGGTTCTTATCAAATGTAATGATATTTAATAGGCATCTTATTTATATCACGTTACGGGGAATATGATATACATTTTAGGACTTCAAAGGAGTCTCGTCATTAAGGGAGATTTTGTTACTAATTAATCATTAAAGAATTTTCAGGTTTTTTTTTTTTTTTTTTGNTTTTTTTTTTTTTTTAAATATATATATATATATATATTTAGAATTGTGTTATTACGAGAAATGATGGAACGGTGTCGTTGTAATTTAGTATCTTGTTTGAACAACCCCCTCCCAAATAATCTTTCTCGCTCTTCTTAGGGATGAAATTTTTTTTTGGCGCAGCTCATAGATGTGTTTTTTTAGAAAATTCCCACGAGGTAATAACAATAGACGCAATAAGTTATTTTCACACGGATGCAATTCTTCTTTTTTTATTTTTGTACTAATATTTTTGACACTATTGCTTTCCGTACATGTTTTTTTTTTTTTAAATTTTTTAATTTTTTGTTTATTTATTTTTTTAAAAAAAGAACTTAACACAAGGTGAAACTGACAAGGAAGTTAATTATTTTTATACGAATGCATTTCTTTCTTTCTTTTTTTTATATTAAAAATTTTGAAACTATTGATTACTGTTGATGTGTTCACACAACACAAGGTGAAACCAACAGACGAATTAAGCTGATTATTTTCATACGGATTTTTTTTTTCAATCGTTGACTATTTTAAAATACAATTTTTGGCACTATTACTTTCCATAAATTTTTTTTTCGTTCTAAATTCAAACATTAAGCAATACCACGTGACGAATCTAGTTGAATAATTTTATACGGATGTCTTTATTTCTTACATTACCTTATTTTGAAGATAAATTTTGACAATTTTAATTCCCGTAGTTATTAAGTAAGTATTATTATTCTTTTGCAAAGAAAAGCCAATAGACGAATTAATTTGACACTTTTAATGCTTTTTTATTTATTTCGTTATGTTTCAAAAAGAAAAAAGTATTATTATAAAGAAGTATATAGCTGTAGTGGCTTAAATAACCTTTAACCTTTTGGGAGCTTTCACCTCCCAATGAGACGAAACAGGTTCGAATCCCAGCGGCTGCTGATTGATACTGATTCTGTTCTCCAGGCTTATACCAACCACCACGCTGATGTAAAATATTCTCAGTAGTATACAGATCATGTGTTAGAATGCTTTAAAAACAAAACATCTTTTAAAAATTAGCAAATTTTTAATGCAATTTTAGAAAAACTCAACGGTTCTTTTTAGATAGTAAGTATTGCTTTTATAGTTGTTATCTAGAGTTGTAAGACATTTTTAAGTAGTGAAAGTGGAAGTTTGAAAACTTAAAATTCAGTTATTAATTTTTTAAACATTTTAAAAACAGTAAAACGAGTCTCTAGGGGTTGTGAAATTCTACAAATCAGCACAAACTAAGAATATTGTGACTATTTTTCTCCAAACAATACACTGGTACAATACTATATACTTCGTTTTTATTTTCATTCACTTGATTATTATTAGAAAATTTAAACCAATCAACTTACTGCACGAGCATTTAAATATTTTAAATTTCTCCATAATTGCACAATTTTTTTTAAATGAAGTAAATGTTTAGGATATAATTCGTTTATTTTAAAAATTCTAAAAATCTTAAATTTGCTTAAATTTCTATTTAGTTTTAAAGAATTATGAGCTCAAACGTTGAGAAAATCTAATTGCTACAGTAAGTTATATTCACGCAAATTTTTATTTATTTTAACGAGCTCAATTAGACTACATGTTTTCTTTTAAGAAACTTAAAAGTATCGAAGACGTAGCATAAACATTTAATTATTTTAAACGTATTTATTTCATTTGTTCAAGTAAAATGTCTATACAAAATAATTTGTTCACTTTAAAACTTCTTAAAAACTGAAACTATTTAAAATTTACATTTAGTTATGCGGAATAATTCATGCTTAAATTGTGAAAATAGGCAATCATGAAGATTCTTTTCATTTTAAAGAGAAGAAAAAGAGTTTCGCGTATTATGTTAATGACTTTCTTTAATTAACTATAAAACAAGTCTTTAAAAATACTTTAAGTAAATTAAGTGTAAATTAAAACCCCTCAAAACTAGTTGTATCATTTATTTGTAATTTGTAAGAGCATTTTTCCTTTTTAGAAACCATAACAATTAGGAAAACATGCTATGAAAGTAAACATTACATTTATTATGTAGTGGTTCATTTCATTTTTACCACACCAATTACAAATAATCATTAGAAATCCTGCATCAATTAAATTTAATACATGTAGTTAAATTAACCTTTTAAAACATTTTCTCTTCATAGAAATAACGCATTGACCTATATCGCCAATTTAAAAGCAGAAACAAAAGGGTAGAATAATAAAACCACATAAACGGTTGTACGCCTAGGGGGAAATTCGCATCACTTTTTCTTTACGAATTTTTATAAGAATATCCAATAAAACTTGGCGAGAGTATAAGCGAGAGTAACGAATGACCGTGTAATTTGTAACCGCCAATTAATTGCGAAACTGAGGGTAGGGTTGAGAAGATAAAAAAAGAAAGCTCAGTTAATGCGAGGGAGTTGATTCGAATGGGTTTTGCTTCTCGAAGTTTATGAGTGGTGGTGTTTCTTCGCTAGCTAAAACCCCGTATCTTTATTATGTCCTGCAGCAGACGAGGAACTAACAAACCTTAAAAACCTGGAGGTTTCGTACTGGGTGAGAACCTCCAGGTTTTAATACCTCTGATAACGCTTGAAAGCGAGGCCGGATGATTATTGCCTATCATATTATTATTGCTTTAACTCTCTTCCTCTCTGGGCAAGAGGAAATGCAATTTAGTTTAATTCATTAACAAATTTCGCTCTCCCCATGCGCTCTAGAGTAAGAGAATAATTGGCTGGCGCAAATAAGACACCAGAGGCTAACAGGAACACTAGAGTAGAGGGGTTAATCCTGGAGGGCATTAAAAGCCCCTCTACACAAGTAAAGGGTAAAACTGAAAACGAAGGGGGGAATTGAAAGACATGAATGAGCAAACACAGTGCCTTCAGGACAGGTAAACAGATCTCTTTGAAAACCTTACTCTTCGCAAGTATAATTTCACCACAGACAAATTAATTTGCCCAATATGTAAATAGTCACCAGCGGTCATATCCTTTTATTCCCAATTGTATCTTCTTTACCGAGTATCTATGTATATTAACAATGAGAAAGAAATTTACTATAGCAGCAACTAAGATTTGGACTGTTTTGTTCTAGTAATTGAATAATTTATTTCAGAAATATGTTTAGCAGAGAGCACACTTTATTTTCCATTTGGAGAATTTGAAAAAATTAATTGTGGATTTCTATTTGATAATAACCAAAATTGTGATTTTGATGGAAATTATATATTACAATAATGGAAAACTCACTTGACCGTTGAACCAGTACCTTAAACCGTAATGCTGTATAAGTTTACTATGACCTTAATGAGGGGTTAAATCAGATCATGTTTAAGCTCAAGTTGAATATTATATTACAGTATACTAATCGAATTTGACAAGTATGATAATAGGACTCAACTTGGCATCATATTATTATGGTTGCAGCAAATTTGAAAGGTGTAATGATTCAGTACGCTCCAAAATTTCTAACAAAAATCAAGATATTATTATTACTATACTAATGATACTGTTATAATTGTGAAATATTGATATTATTATTATAGTACCATTTTTATAGTAAAGATACTATAAGTCATAATTATTAGTCATATATTATTAGTCATAATTAAAATATCGTTATTACGGTATCATTATTCTCGTAACATTTCTACAGTAATGATACTATGATATTGTAACATTAATCTAAATTATGACTTTTGTTAAACTTAGTTCGTTTAAGTATAAAGCCGTCGTTGAGCAACCGACCTAATATAGAGTTTACGACTACCAAGGTTCAACTCCGCAGTCTTGTAATTTTGAACCCAATACAGAAGAGAAGGGTACTGATCCAGGATTTTTTATATTCCATAAAAAAATGCATATAAAAAAAATAAGTTCACATTTTAGACAATAAGTTCACCTCAATTACTTTTCAATTTTGCCTTGTAATACGATGCAACGACTGTTGTGTTTGACTTAAAAGCACTCATTACGACATAACTTGTTTACATAACAAAAATAAGTTATAACTTATTTACATAACATAAATAAGTTATATCATAATTCTCTTATTTGACATACATATTCTAATCTGTATTCAAATTGATGATCCGTTGTTATATAAAAAATTTTATTAGTTCCTTAAGCATTCGTGAAATAATTTTTTTTTAAATTAAAAAGACTTCGAAAAAATTTAAAATTCAAATATCTAAATCAACCATCAATTTTTGAAAAATATCCAGGCAGGCTTTTCTTTGACGGCAAATATAAGCGCATCTTTTTAAAAAAAGGACTCGTTTCAGTCAAATACCGCTCATTGTCGTCTTCATATCGTACTTCGGAGACAAGAAAGTTCAACGAAAACATAAACAGAAAAAATAAAATTCCGGAAGAAAAAAAATAGGGTATAGAATAAAAATGTGGACCCAATAGAAAGCAAATTATTCATAACCAGTCTTTTGAAGTACAATTCCCCCGGGGTAAGGTAACGCATTTATCCAACTTGTTTCTTATTTGAATTTTTGCTTGAGAATTTTTTATTTTTATTTGCCACCTCCACCTTCAAGAATTTTTTATTCTTTTTTCGAAAGGCAAGGTCGAGTGCGTGCCTAATGGAATGGAAACAAATTGGAAGTGAGTGATTTGGCCGCTAAAGCGCGCCCTCAAAACTCATGCTACCTAACTACGTTGAAATCTTAAACCTTTTTCCTGCAGCGTTTTTGAAAGACTGCGACTTTGTAGCACACCGCATCACCACCCCCGCTTAATATGATGCAAGCATCTTTTCTCTTCTTTCTCTTAGGATATTTTTGTTGTTTTCTCTCTCTTTCCCTCTTCACATTTTATCCCTTTCACCTAGCCTTTTTGTCGAGCCCACGGCCCCTTTATTTTTACCCTACAATGATTTTTTTTCCCTGATTTTTTTTTTTTAATACTTACTCCTTCTGCTGTTTCTCCCCCTCCTTGAAGACTTTTTTTTCCCCATTCGATACCTTGTCCTTAACACATTCTCCTACCTACGCTCGATAACTTTCTCTCTTTTTGCTTCTTTTTTCCCTTGTTTTTACCATTCTCGAAGATTCACTTCCACCCATTCAAGCCGAGAGATGAGTGTTAAATTCAAAATCGATTTTTTTTCCTTAACAGAATGAAGTCAAATGAGCCAATAACGTAAGGGAAAAAAAAGGAAAGATTTAAGTTTTTGTATTTTTATTTTAGAGTAATATACAAAAGAAATAAATCATAATGCATTTTACCGATTTAAATGTGTAAGTGACAATTTGGGAACAAGTATCTGATGTATTACGGTATACACAATGAAAACCGTAAAAGCATTTCAATTATTGTTGAAAGAAATACTTTTCTTGAATATTTCTCCCGGCTATTGCGTGAGTTGTAAGACAAGGAACATTTCTCTTAATTTAACTATTTGACTGTAAATCAAATATGTCGATTTAAAATTTAGTATTCAACTTAAAAATAAAAATATAAATTTATGACGAAAAATCATTGATAAAGCATTGCTTGTCTTCAAGCATCCTCTCTTTAGACTACAAGGAATAAATAAATTCATATACACAATAGTTAATAAAAAAACTTAATTAACTTTTTCTCACCAGAAAATTTCATAAAAGAAAATGCTGTTACTTTTTGTTAATTACCAATTTTATAAATATTAAGTTCAAGCAATGTTAGAACATACGTCGTAATGATTTTTATAATGTACTCTTATACAATGTGCACCGCAAGCAAAATTAAAATATTGTTAAAATTTTATTCATACACAATAAGACTTGCACCATAAATGATACCAAGATAATGTAAGATATTAAAATTAGGGGAACGAAAAACATTTTTGGTTTAAAATTTCTGGTTATAAGCCGGAGGTCATGGGTTCGATCCTGGAAGTTGACTTAAGAAACGGTGTTAGTCTAAATCCGTCAGACTGTTAAGGAGTAAGAACAGAGAGATATCAGCTAGAACGTTCATCAAACTACATTCAAAATTAAATGTTTTCCTATCACCTTTTGCTGACGACCGTTAGCATGATGAAGCTATTCTGGTCCACTTATTGCACCCACCGAAAGCAAAATGTTAAACTAAAAATTCCAGTTTCGAAAAAAAGTTATAGTAAAAACAGGAAAAGTTAGAGTATTAACTTGGACTGCGTGCTCGTGTAATTATGTAAAATATCAGATTTTATTGCTTCATTTTTTTTTTCTTTCTTTCTTTCTTTTTTTTTTTTTTTTTTTTTTTTTTTTTTTTGCTGTTGAAGGAACGTTCTTTTGTTTTCCTGGATTTATAACATTGCATTATAGATAAACTATTTTACAAATTTGATATTTTAAAGCTATGTATTCGATTGAAAATGTTATTTTGCAATGTGCCTGTAAACCTAAAACCAATAAAAAATATGTATTTCAAATTTAGCAAACTAAGTTTGAATAAGCGACGCTGGGTAACGTTTCTCAAATTTGTAAAAAAAAAAGAAGAGATTTTTCAGTCTTTTTTCTTTTTTTTCAGGTCGTCATATCAACACAAGTTAGTGTGGATGGTCCTTTATTAGCTGTTTCTGATCCTATGTTTGTACACAATAATTCTAAACACGGAAGAAGAACAAAAAGACTCGATCCAACAGAAGGTAAAAGAAAAGAACATTTCTATTTTAAAAAGATTTACAGAATGTGTTGATCACTTAAAATTTGAATGATAATAAAACGCAATTAACACTTTTTGTCAATAATACCCAGAGTATGTGTTTACTGGAAAATCAATGAATGTACAATGATCTAATGGTTGGATATTTGCGTTCAGGGACATAATGGTTCAGAGGGAAAAAAATACTACTTTTTTTAAATTCAATTTCTCAGAAACTAACTATTCGACCGATTTTACTCAAATTTCATATTTTGCCGTGTAAAATTGTATTCCTTAAAATGCTTTAAAAATTTGTATACCTTACAATTCAAACTTTTTTTTCAACTATACTAAATGAAATAATAAATATTTACTGAAAACTGTTTTTTGTATGGTATTATTTTGGGATAAACGAATTTTATAATTTTGTACAAAATCTTTATATTCGTTTAAAAAGTTCTCGAGATATGATGAAATACGCAAAAAGTATAATTAACATTAAGGGATCATAAATTTGGACCGCATTCCTATATTTTGGGTGTCAGAAATCCGAATCCGACGAAAAGAAGTATGTTTATTCAGAGAAAGTTCGCTTTTGTATCTGATTTCGTAACTGAAAATATCATCTGCACTAATTAATTAGCATATTTCACAACCTCTAACCATTATGATTGAGTCCTAAAGCGTGAAGATTCGTTCATTAGATAAAAGTTATTAATGGTGGTCCATTATGTTTGAGTACTGTATATTATAAACATTTAAACTATTTTAGATTTAAGAGCTATTTTACGATAGAAATACTACCTTTTCCTTTTTTATAAAACTGTATTCATATTAGTTTTAGTAGTAGCATTCTTAAAATCCAGATTGAGAAAATGTTTTCGCTGATCGACATTCAGCCAAGTCTAGATTTTGCCGTTAAAACTTTAGTATCTGCAATGCAAACTTTGGAAAACGGCTTTTAGCAACTTATTCCAAAAATGCAACAGGCTTTTGAGTTTACGAATGCTATGGATTATTGTAAACATTGATCCAGATAACAGTAATCCCACTGGATAGTTGGTAGACATGGAGAGATGTTGTGACAGTAAGAAACTACAATTGTATAAATACTTTTAAAATAAATGCTCGAAATGCGTCCATTTTTAAAGTTCAAACAAGGAAAAACGGGTCATATGTGATCAAAGGGTATAGAAATATAAAGACTGGGGAATTTACATTTTCAGATTGAGAGTAAGAAGAGCATATAAATATGCTGTGTGTACAGTTGAGAGCGCATGCAAAATAGTGCTTGAAATACAAACTTTAAAGCTGAATGCGTATTCCGATTGATCAAACAGGGGCCCAACGACATCCTGCATATGGCTAGGATTTCCATCAAATATAGCCATTTCGCCCTTTCCCTACTATATTATCTATTCAGAGGAATCTTTGCACAGATGCACGTAGCAGATGAGCCAGAAAGGGGTAGACTCTTCGGATGGTAAACATCATCTTGCTCTTGAGATTCAAGACTCCGTAGGTCAAAAAGAAAAAAAAGGAAAAATTTCTTCTAGATTTGCTCCCTGATACGGCAGATTTGAAAAATGGCAACAACTAAAAAATGGAACTCTCCGGGAAAAAAGGCATTTTTGGATGAGGGAGGGAATGAAGTTCTACCCGGGTCGGTTCTATCCCATCATCTTGCCCCCAGGCCCTGTGCCCTGACGGTCTTCCTCCTCTGGGACTTCAGGCTTTGATTAATCGAGTCCGACTCATCTTTGTACAGCCCTTCAGACATTCAATCACTCGTATTGACCCAGGTCCATTGCTTCACCTCCTACACCTCACTTCCTTCCTGCTACTTCTTGGTAGTTTGCTTCTGCTATTTTCAAAGAAAAGAAGATTGTCTAAGGAAAAATGCTAGTGTTCATTTCTCTGACCTCTTCATCTTTCAAGCATTCAGATTGATAGATTTTGTATCATTTGTGTTTATATATATATATA
>NC_092214.1:65639437-65675240 GCF_043381705.1 Parasteatoda tepidariorum
CTGGTAAAATTACTTTAAGTTGTTGAATAAGCATTATATAAAGTTAATCTTTATTAAAATCTACAAGGACAGCAGGCCTAGCTTTTAAATAAAATCCACCGAGGGGAATTGACAGTATGTGTAGAATATAAATTTTCAATGAACAATTTAACATTTATATAAGTTTCGACTGCAGCATAATCTATTCAAACTACATTTTACCGTGGTGGCTCGGAGGACAGAGAGCTTGCCTCCCAATGAAGTTACCCGGGTTGAATCCCAGTGATGGCTGTTTAATACGAAATCTGCCCCTGGCTAGCACCAATGATAGTGTTGACTTAAAATATCCTCAGTGGTAGACAGATTACGGGTTATAGACCTTTTCCGTCAGGCTAACCGTGAGAGGTTTTCGTGGTTTTCCTCTGTTGTAATGCAAATTTGGGTTAGTTCCATCAAAAAGTCATTCACGAAGGCTAGCTTGTCCCAGTACTTGATCCAGGAGTTCCCTTGTCTTCTGGATTGAGTTTAAAATTACAAGGAGTTAAACCTTGGTAGTTGTAAACTCAAAAATTATGCCGGCTGTTCAGTGACGGTAATAAAATAAAACTGCATTTTCATTTAAGTTTTACAATTATAATTTATTTTTTATCGTACGCATTTATAGAAATATTTATTTTCATAAAGGAAAAAAAGTTATTCAAATTAAATTTTTTAGTTATTTTTTTAATTTTTTTTATTCAATGGACGTTAAAAAAGGAAACTGTACACTAAATACATATCTTGTTGGTTTCAAAATCCAGAAAAGTTAATGTACTAATGACTAAATGGCTAATAAACCATTTATAAAAATTAAATTTCTATATTCATTTTCTTTCTCCGTGACAATTTAAATCAGTAATAAATTATTAAAGTCATGCGCTGTTAACTTTAATGGACTCTATAGGTTAAGCAATGGATTTTTTAATGGCTTTAATGTGCTCACGAAGCTTGTCTAGACAAAATTAGTTAAATTAATATCTTCCAAGTTAATGTTTCTATAAAAATTACAGACTTTAATGCTGATGGAGACATGATAAAATGAAGTTAAAATAAATTTTATCCTCACACAACGGAAACATACATAACCTGTAGGATATACGATTTAAACACACATGCACACAGTTAAATTGACCCCTTGATATTTCAAATTGGGAAGATACCCTAAAAAAAAAGCAGCAGCAGTTTTCAATAGCAAAGAGCTCTTCGAAGTAAATGTTCAGTATCTTCGATCAGAAACATTCTTTATTTTAAAGTTTATTGAATTCTTACTAGAATCGTATTATTGAAATCTTACTATTGAAATCTGGTCTAATTATTTAAAGGTCGTTATGATAAAAAAGACTATTTTTACTGTGCTTGATCACAGTGTTGAAATTTTCTAGCTAGAGTTTGAATTGTTTAAATATAAAGATGCCAAATTGTGGAATTGTGAGCTGATATTGTTGTTCACACCGAAAACACAATTACTACTAATTTAGAGAAAAACTAGGGATTACTTAACATAAATAATCCAGGAACTCCAGAGACAAGAGAAATATCCAATAATAATTATAGTGATATATAATGAAAGAAGCAAGCAAAATATAAAGTTGGAAGATATAAAAAAAACATTGGCCTACTTAGACTGTTTGGAAAGTTTTAAAAATTATCCTTACATTAAAATTACGTTAGTTACGTTAAAGTTACGTTAAAATTACTTCTCATTATTAAAAAGAAGATATCAAATTTACAACGAAACCCTCTTCCTCTCAAATAAAATGATTTAAAGAGAACAGTTAATGCGAAATTTTATGAGCAAAAGTATATTTTCGTGCTGTTTTCGTCGATAACACTATTTCTATCGAAATAATTTAAATTTTAGTCATATACTAATTTGGCCTGTAAATTCAAGATAAAATTTCTTATAAAGTATTAAGTGCTAAAAGAAACGCTGAAATTCTGGAAATAAAATTTCATATTATCTTTCACATATTCATATTATCTTTATAATTAAATGGTTAGTTGAAATTGCTAAATGATCATAAGACATGGCTATCCTTCTGATATTATTTGCTAGCTGGAATTTATTCAAAAAAAAAAAATGAATAAATAAATCAATAAATCCCTTAAAGAAAAAGCGTGTGAGGTTTAAATCAACAAAAATTGAACTTCAATTGCTTAAACGATTTGAAAGTCCCATTGAAAAGAAAAATGAAAGTTAAATTTTTAATTTACGTCATTTCTCTTTTAAGAGTCAATGCTTACGGTTCGTCGAGACCAATTCCTCCCGGAATGCTGGGGCGGTTAAAGACGGGGTTGCACAACAACTGAGGAATGTATCACTTAGATGAATGTAAGAAAGGAATGGTAGATACTAGTTTTTCATTACGACAAAATCTTCTCAATTAAATTTATCTCCCCTAAATTGAAGCTCTCTGGTTCGATTCGCATTGAAGAAATTGCTTGGAAGGAAGTCAGAAAAAAAAAGGGAAATAGGGGGGGCTTAGAAATTGCAAAGCCGTATATAGTTAAGAGTAAGGGAAAAAGTGACTCTGCAAAGATGACAACGTGGGACCTCGAAAAAAAAAAGGATAGTAACAAATAAATAATAAAAACACGACCAAGAAAAATCAGAGATTTTCGCCAATCAACGACGCAAGGGAGGGTTAGAAAGGAAAAAATATCCCCGGCTTGAGGGGTTTCCGTTAGAATAGAAGGGAAAGTGAAGAAGAGTATGTACATGCGAGGAGGTTTATGGGGGTCGCTTTGCGGGGGCGGGGGTTGAGGAAGGCGTAGAAGATTGAGGGTGGAAACAGGGCTAGAGGAAATGAAGAAACGAGGATAGTGGGAAGCTGTCCACTGAAGGATGAACAACATCCAAACTGAAGGAACGAAGGAGAGAAATAGAGAAAGATTGGAAGAGGAGACAAAAAAAGAAAAAAATAACCATAAAAAAAGTTGTTTAGAAGTTGACGTCCGGTTTTTGGATCGATGAGTAAACGTTGACAGCAGTAAGACTGCCTTTTTTGGGGTATCGAATCACTACGAAATGCCTTCGGAACTCGATAATAACGAATTAAGTGAACGTCCGCACGAAATTCGAAAAGAAGAAGATAGAAAAATGTAACTCTCGAAAACTTTCGAATAATAGCTCGGAAATGTTGCGGTGACCGATTTTCATTTTAGCTGCAGGGATCTTTTAAAAATTTTATAAAGCTACTCTGAGGGGTAAGGAAGATCTGAAAGAATAATAGAACAGTCTAAAATACTGTTATTCTTACTTTTAGATTCGTTTTTAAAAAAATATTTTTTATCTAACTAGTGAAACTTTGCTAAACGCATTAAAGTAACTTATTTAATATGCCACAAATCAACAAAGAGTCTCAATTGAAATAAATGAACATATTATTTATTATTTACATCCATTAAAAATGTTTAAAATTTCACAAAAAAATAACCTTTTTAATCTTAATATCAGTTTTTCTTACGTTAATTAATTTTAAATAGGTAATTTGTATTTCAATGACTATTGTTGTATAAACTGCTCTACATTTATTAAGGCATGGTTTACTAAAGAAATACTTTTAATATTTAAACCAGTGGTTCCCAATTTCTTACGGCTACGGAACCCTAAATGGTGAAGCATCTTTTGGTTTAACCCCAAATATATAAAGGAAATTTATTAGCAACCATGAACATATTAACTAAAGAACGATTACAAACTATTTTGATAATATTTAACGTAAAGAAAGAATTTTTGTTCAATAATCGTTTAATCTATAAAACTTTTAAAATAATAGATTTTATGTCATGCAGTTAAATTCGCAGGCCTAGAATGATATCTAATCTTGCTCTGAAGTTGTTTTTGGTTCATACATTAGCTGAAAATGAATAAAATTAGCTGAATTATAGTTTTTGAAAGAAAAAAAAAACTTTTTGCAAACTTTGAGAATAGTTCTCAGAAAATAATTCGTTATTTTTTAATTTGGCTATTTTATTTGAAAAATTCGACGACAAATACTGATGCAATTTTTAATAAATTTTGTCATTTCCTTTTTTTTTTACTGGCATTTTACTCAAATAATTTCATTAAAATAACCAAAATGTCAAAGAAATTATGTCTTTTCGTACTGATGTAAACATAATTACAAGTTTAAAAAATTATGACTGATTAAAAGAAATTAAATTCTAGGAACACCTGTAACCCTTTCACGGAACCTCAGGGTTCCACGGAGCGCTATTTTGGAACAGCTGACCTAAGGGATTTATCACCTTATCAAGGTTGCATGAAATTTGAACGATATTAATAGGAACTTTTATTCTCATAGTATATAACAGCGGTTTTCAAATAGTGTTCCGCGGAACCCTGGGGTTCCGTGAAAGGGCCACAGAGAGAGGTTCCTAGAGTTTAAATTTTTTGAATCAGTCATAATTTTTTGGGGATTCCTTCAAAAGATGCTTCATCCTTTTGGGTCCCGTAGCCGTAAAAAATTAGGAAACACTCATAATATTTTAATACTACTATATTTATTGCATAATATGGATATAGTTATACCACAGTGCTGTAACAAGTGCATAGTTCATTTTGCAGCGACGCCGTGTATCAAGGCAATCAGTCCTAGCGAGGGATGGACGGCTGGAGGTTCTACAGTCACAATCATAGGTGATAACTTTTTCGATGGGCTACAAGTAGTCTTCGGAACGATGCTGGCATGGAGCGAGGTGAGATTGCATTTTGTTTAAAAGTATTTGTCAAAATATCTTGACTTGTTTGTCAAATTAAACTTTTTTAAGGACAAATATACTAACTATTTTGACTAAATGATCAGATTTTTCTGCTAAGATTCTTCTACACTGAGGAAAAAAAAGTATGGTCAGAATATAGTAAAATTTGCCATAGTTTTGGCTTCATGAGAACACCAATAAAGCACGTTTTTTTTCACCGAAGCGAGTTGGTAATGATTTTTGGTAAAGTTAACAATAGAATATGGTTTTATTGCCGTACTGTTTGGTAGGAAATGTGAAATTTAGTAATTTTTTTATGATACCCCAGAGCACTGAATTTGTAATTCAATTCATGGCACAAAAAAGAGCATTCGATTCAATTCACTTTTCAGCTTTGTATTTTTACTAAATGCGTGAAAAAAGAATCATTATTTCAAAACCAGAATTTTCAGTGAACCATTAACAAACGAACGGAATATCACCTAGTGAATGTTTTAAATACCGTATAATTTGATTTTATCACTAGCTGTGTCATTACTGTAAAAGCATTGTGATTTTACAGGAACTTTTTTCTCCTTGTAGAAAGAATAATGGAAATTCGATTGTCTACATATCATTTATTTTACTCTCATATTAAATAAGATTTGGGGTGAAGAAAACAAAGTCATTTAATCTTCCAGTAATTTTATAAAATTTAAAAAAAAAAGTAACAACAAAGGTAATCGTTAATTCGAATTATTTCATAAATAGTGTTCAGTAAGACAAATCTAATTTCAGTTGATTGACAATTATACTACTTACATTCGTTTTTGGAAACTTTTATTTTGTCATCAATCATGAAAAAAAAAATGGTTGCGAAATGGGGAAAAGAAATTATAATTACAATTTTGCGACAAATAAATAGTTTAATAGAAACAGTTAGGCAAGTTTTTAATCTGAAATAAATATTTTATGTGTTTCTTTGAAAAGGTTTTTACTAAATGTCTAGATGAAAAAACTGAAAGTATAAGTGCTTCTCCAGAGAAAATGTTAGTTTGTTTATTATTAAAAACATATAATTTCTTAAAAATTTATATACATATATTTACATAGTATTATTTGCATAGTTGATTAAGTAATTAAGGACATTAGAGAAAATGTAAATAGTGTTGACGAGAGTTTTTAATCTCTTTGAAGGAATAAAGAGGAATAGAATAAAATATTTAATTTTCGATCCCTCCAGACGTTTCTCTTTTATCTGGACAGACAGCAGTTTGCAATTGGTTGAACCTAACAAGTTTTCCATTGTCTTTCGGGCTTAACAAAGAGTCTCGCCCTTAGCCTTTAAAGCCGTATGATCATGTTGCAAACAACCTCTTTCGCAATGCGATCATTAATACTTCAAATTGTATTAACTCCAACCACTCCTCCACTGTTGAGCGATCAACTAGCAAAGAAGTTTCCCCAATCAACCATTCTGGGGTTCCTGTCGGCAAAAGGAGCTTATTTTGTCGAATGGTATTTAACCTCATCGACGAGTCTGTTGCTATTTGACAGTCGCTGCTCTTCTTCTTTCTTTTCATCTGCTTCATTAATTCAGAGGCCTCGACTTAGCTTACGGCTTCCTATAAATGCTTAATGGACGCAACTAGTAATTCCCTTCATTCATCTGCACAATATCTGTTTTGATCTTTCTCTATGAAATTGCTACCTTCTATCGATTTGTTAATTCTTTTACTCTTTCATTTTCAAACTTGTCTGATTTGCCTTGCGTTATTTTGCAATATTGTTAATGGGAAAAAATCATTCTTCAAAATGGCGAGTTTTGATTTTTATCCTATTAGTGTCAGTTCAATGAAAATCTAGAAATAAAGACAATCGAAAATTTAGGAAGATTTTAGGCAATTGATAGTTGGTTTTAAGGATATTTAGAAAATATTATCATTCTTGAACTTGACTCATTTGCCTTGCTTTATTTTGCTACTGTCAATAGAAAAAATTATCTTCCAAAATGGCACATTTTAATTTCCCTCTTATTAGTGTCTGCATGGTGAAAACCTGGAAAGAAAACTATTAAACTCAGAAAGTTAAAAAGATTCTGTTAAATTAATGTTTTATTTTTAGATGTTTAGAAAGAAGTTTCATATAAGAAGTCTGATTTAGATTGTGTTATTTTGTTATGGACAACAGAAAAAAAAACATTCTTCGAACTTGAGTGCTTTAATTTTCATCCTCATCAGTGATAGTTCAATAAAAACCTAGTCTGTTGCCATGGCCTTGTCTGTTGATGAGTCTGTTGCTATTTGACAGTAGCTGTTCTTCATCTTTCTTCTCATTTGCTTCATTAATTCAGAGGCCTCGACTTAGCCTACTGCTTCCTATAAATGCTTAATGGACGCAGCTAGTAATTCCCTTGATTTATCTGCACAATATCTGTTTTGATCTTTCTCTATGAAATGGCTACCTTCTATAGATTTGTTTATTCTTTTACTCATTTTCAAACTAGTCTGATTTGCCTAACATTATTGAGGGCATTGGGAAAAAATCATTCTTCAAAATGGCGTGTTTTTATTTTCATCTTATTTGCGTCAGTTAAATAAAAACCTAGAAATAAAACTAATTAGAAAGTTAGAAATATTTTGGGCAATTGATGATTGGTTTTAAGTATGTTTGGAGAGTATTTTCATTTTTGAACTAGGCTCATTTATTTTGTTATGGTCAATGGGAAAAATTATCCTTCAAAATGGCACATTTTAACTTTTTTCCTATTTGAGTATGTATAGGAAAAAACTATTAAACTACTAAAGTTCGAAAGATTTTTTCTAATTAATGTTTGATTTTCAGATACTTAGATGTTTTATTTTGTATTGTATTCTAAATCATTTAAAGTATATTTACTTTATAATTATGGACAACAGGAAAGCCATTCTTCAATCTTGAGCGTTTTAATTTCATCCTTATTAGTGAACGTTTGATGAAAACGTAGAATTTATATACTATGAAAGTTTGAATAGTATTTCGCAATTAATGAATGATTTTTAAGATATTTAGGAGACTGTTTGACTGTTTCTTAAGCAAAGCTATCCGTGTTTTAATTTTAAAGGAATGCCAAATTTTTTCTTCCGATTTTTGAAATGAATTTCATTTGAAATTTAATTTTCAGTATTACTACTCAATAAGAATTGAATACACAAAATTTTAAAAACAAATTTCTCATTACATTTTTGCGACTTTTTTCTATTCAATATGCATTGCTCGAAAAATAAAAGTACCTGAATATATAAAGGAAACAATGTTTTAGTAGTAAAATTCCAATTTTCCAGCAATTAAAAAATTTTTGTAACATGAAAGAAAATACCAATGCGCTCCTTAATGAATGTCTCATTTATGAAGTATGCCTTAAATAATTATGAATACGTTATAAAATATGATTCATTTAAAGTATGCTTATTTTATAGTTATTGTATAACGGCAAATGTTTCTGTTTTTCTCTTAGTGTTAAAAATGCTTAACGATATGTTGTAAATTATGCTGCATTTGTTATAAAATTAAAAATAAATTTGTTATTAGTTAATAAATATGTTATTCACAAGATAAAAGTATGTTTATGAAATACCTATCAAAATTTACTTAACTTCAATTACTAACCTATAATTAGAATTTTTGCCTTAGTTAAAATTTTGTTATGACATTTAGGATAATTCAATAATGAAGATATCTTTTTTCATCTTACTTTATAGCACATAGATTATTACTTTAAAGATTTGCAATTATTAACACTGAAAATTTTTTATTTTAGCTCATTACATCACACGCTATCAGAGTTCAAATACCACCTCGACAAATTCCAGGTGTTGTTGAAGTCACGTTAGCATATAAATCCAAACAATTTTGTAAAGGAACACCCGGAAGATTTGTATATGTTGGTAAGTTTCAACTTTACATGCTTATCATTAATAATTATAAATTATTAATCAATTATAATTAATATTAATAAATACTGTCTATTTAAATGACTACAATAATAATATACCTAATTTATAAAGTAAAAAAAATAGCCATTTTTGTCATAACATTTTTTAACGAAGTTACGAAGCTCTAATAGTATATTAATAATTTACTAGTATATTACATTAAACATTTTTCTGAATATTTATATATTATTTATTGATTTATTACATATTGATTTATTATACTATGTATTTATGCTGCTAGATTATATTCTATATTTATAGCATTTATTATAATTTAAAACAATTTAACTCTAAGATATATTTTGTCGTAAATGTTAGACTTTAAGTGTGGTTAATTTCATTGCTTTCCTTATAGAATTTTAAGAAAACTGCTTACAGCATAGATATTTAAAGCATAGATATATATTTAGAATTCAAAATAAAATGTGTTATGAGTTTTCGCGCATACTCTATCGGATCTAAGTCTATGTAGATTTAAAACGATTCTATAAATCTGCTCTAAATTTACATAGATGCATGCGATCAAAACCTATACAGATTTAGAACCCATAGATTCTCATTAACAAAGATATAATTCTATCAAATTTAAAATTAGGTCATTAATTAAATATTACTTTCCTCTAAATCTGCAAAAATGTTTATTTATTTTAAGAACCTATCTATTAAAGATGTTGCTATCTGAGTCATTTGTAATATTTAATTAAAATTTTAATTCTGTTTTCAACAGCCTGAATAACTTCTTTTAAATTTTATTAAAATCAATATATTTTGCATTTAAAATTTAAAAAAAAGACAATTTTTGTGCCACCGAAGACGTTTGTTTTTTGTAACTTTAATGCCCTGCGTACATTTGGCGAACTTTTAAAGCAGTTTCAGTGCATGGAAATATTTATCACTGCATCAAACAATAAAACATTTTTCTAAGCAATTTTCCTAATTGGGAAAACTCTTAAAAAGAATTATAAGTAAAGTTAATGTTTATTGACGTTTTATCTAAATGCTCAGGGGAATTTTATTGTTTAGAGAAAACATGTGTAATTCCATAACTTGAAACATAAATTGAACTTAAACAAATTGCTTAATTTCTCATAATTTAAAAAATGAAATCATTAAATCACGCTATTCTAGGAAAGTTTCAAGCTTAGCTGGGTAACATTTTATAGAAGATTGGCAGTTTGACGGATTTGGGCACTTTCCAACTTCTTAAGTTTTGATAAAGCATCCCGATTTTTGGTTTAGCTCCAGACAGTTTTCCAAGTTGTAGCTACAACTGGTCCGATATAATCTATCTCCAAAGTCGTTCTATCTGTCATCATTTGGAAACTTTGGTCGTAATTTCTCTTGGAGAAAAAGAAAGATGCCGCTCCCCCTTTAACTCACTAAAATGTTTTCTTAGTAGTAAATCTTGGCTATGTCTTTGCAAAGTACTTAATAATGGGTTGAAGTATATAAGAGTTGAAAGATAATTTAACTTTGAATGAATCTGTTCATAGAATCATGACATAGTGTCATATAAAAGCTTTATTTTTATCACTGATAATTTTTGATGTGAGAGGTTGCTTTAAACTATTGCCAACGAGTGGTTAAAAAAATGTATTTTTAAAAAAAAAACAATTATGTTGAGAAAAGTTTTTACTTGCCTTTTAACCCTTTGACGTATAATTTTTTTAAACAAATTTTTCATACTTTGATTTATTATTTTGTATATTATTATTATTTCGAATTATTTCAATTTAGGTCAAAATACGAGAAAAATATTAAATTTAGCAATTTATGGTTAGCAATTTATTAATTTAATCAATGTATGGTTATGAAATACGGCATAGAATTCCGTTTTTTTTTCTTAATTTTTTTTTCTGCTTTTAATTTTTTATTCTGTGTTAAAGGTAATATCTTTCAAAAGCGGCTCACTTCCAAAACATTTTTCGCAATTTTTATTTATTTGCAGTTATTTAGATCCAAGAGAAATAATTATTTATCAGTGAAATTGCTCTAATTTACAAAATAATTTATTAAAAAAGTTTTTAATATGAAAAAAAAAATCAAACTATTTCTTTTGGATTTTATATTTCAATATAAATATAATTCCGATAATCAAAGAGACGTTTTAGAAACTATTAGACAGTTTTTTACGATTAAAAAAGGACTAAAATATATTTTTGCTTGTAATTAGAGCGTCAGAAAGAAAAGCAACACCGATGTCCACTTTGCGTCAAAGGGTTAACTATTCTTGTGTAAAATTATCGAAAATTCGAATGTATTTAAGATAAAATAATTGAAGATTTTAAATTGTAAGGAGAACAAAATACAAGCTTTACTCTGTCTAAAATGATGCTTTATACCATCGCTAGCATTTTTAAAGCTTTTTTTTCTGTAGAAGTATATAATTAAAAAAATAACTAATAATTTTAAATTTGTTATACATGTTTTTAGTATAATACATAATATTAATATGAGTATTTTTTCTAGCTTTGAGCGAACCCACCATAGATTATGGCTTCCAAAGACTCGCGAAGTTAATACCACGGCATCCTGGTGATCCAGAAAAATTACCAAAGGTACGTGCATCTTTAAAAATTTTATTCGATGTGAATTAAGATACTAAGATAATATCATTTCGATGAAACAAATGTCGCACATGTGCTTTATTTTTGTACTATCAATACGTACTGATAAAAATATAAGTGAATAAGCTTCTTGAAAATATGCCCTAACAGTAGAAAATTTGACCTAAATCTAAAATATCTTACAGCCTAATGTTTTACAGGGCTTTTCATATTTAATGGTAATATTTTTTATCAGATCAATATTTAAATCAACGTGCAGCTTTTATGATAATTATCAATCAGTGCTCATATGATAATTATCAATCAGTGCAAATATGGTAATAAAAATTTATCACGAAATTGTTTTTGATGAATTTCAATTTTGCCTCGTGTTTTTGAAACAGGTTAAGAGCATTTAGTGCTTTTTTTTAAAAAAAATTAAATCAAAATGATCCTTATGGCAAAAATTTAAAATTTTTCAGCTCATATTTCCATGTTTATGCGTTTGCTTAATTATTTTATTCCAAGACAAGCAGTGAATTATTCCAGAAAATAATAAAGACTAACTTTTCTATTGACTTGCGTGCATAGGCTTTTGCTGAACACTTAGAAGATTTGTAAAGTTAGCCATTGATACGTCAACACACTTTTTGTTTTATTCAAATTTTAGAAAATTATTTATTTTTCAAGAAAATTATTTACGAAGTAATAAATAACTAAAAATAATGAATCCAATTAAATATATTCTAAATAATTTTTTCAATCCAGGTTAGTTGGTTAAAAGTTGATAAAAAGTTGATGTGATTGGAATTTAATTTACCACCTATTTATTTAGAATACTAAGAAAAAACTACGCGTTTATATTAAAAGATTACCTCTGATTCATTTTTTTATATGTTTATACAAAGCAGAAAATATTTTTTGAATTTTTTGATTTATTTCCGAATATTATATTTAAAAAAGTGTGACATAACTACATGTGATTTTTTTTTTTTTGGATGGCTTTTTGATGTTCGTCAAAAAATTAAGAATTAAAGTTGGAAGTTTTATTCTCGTGTCTGAATAGCGTTTTTTGTAGTAACTTGTAGCTCATATATTAATCAGTAACCATGTCTGTCAGCCAAATAAAAAAAAAAGATTAAAATTCTGTTCTGTATGTTGTGTGCGCAAGGTTTGAAAAGGTTATGCGATAAAATTCTTAAAATGTGATAAAATTTTTTAAATAAGGAGTTGACAATGGAAAGAACTTTAGTATTTAGAAGGACTAATAGGGACAGAGAAAGAGAATTTTCTTTTCTTGGTAAAATAACTTAGAAACCATCTTTAATTCCTTTTCAATGTTAACTCCTCACAAATGTAATACGTACTACTGTATATCAAATATTTTAAGCTAATTCAAAATAAATTTATTTTATTTCAGGAAATAATTCTTAAGAGGGCGGCGGATTTAGCCGAAGCTTTGTACAGTATGCCACGAAATAATCAGTTAGCCCTACCTGCACCAAGATCACCAGCCTTGAACAACGCTGTCGCCATGTCCGGCTTCAACGCTTATACAGGTCAATTAGCTGTCAACGTTCAAGAGAACGGTAGGGACCCATGGCCCCACGTTCACAATGCCTACTGCCACTGTTCAGGCAATCATTCATGTTTAGGCGTGCATGAAAATTCCTTTTGCATGTTTCTCAATTTCTAATTTTTCTCCTACGGTAGCATAATTTTAAAAAAGGTACTTCATACATATTTCTAATTGAAAAAAATTAACTTTTATAAATTAAAATACATTTTTATTTGTCGGATATGAACCAATTTTATGATTGCCTGCGCATGAACATGGTAGATTTTGTGATTTTATTCTATCTTCTTTTAATATTTTTTTTTTCCAAATAAATAAAATAAATATATTAATTTATTAACAGAAATTTAATATTAAGTTGGTAGAGAAAACCAATATTTTGACTAAAATTTCAAAGTATTTAGAAATCAAGAAAAATTTAAAAATTATGCATTGAATTCTTCCAGAATGAATCGAAATAAAAATAATATTTACAAAATATAAAAATGTAAAAATAATATTTATTTCAGAAGTATAAATTTTTAAAAAAAAATTATTTTTGAAAATGTATATGCATTGTTTATTAACGTCTTTGGTTATAACGTAAAAATATTGTGACGGAAATTTAAAAAGCTTTAAATCTATTTCAATATTACAAATAACTAAAATAAGACTTGTTGAGAAAATAACGCAAAGCGTCTATTCGAAATTTTTAGAACATCTTTCGAATTATGAAATTTTTCTTGAATTTTTTACACACTGTGAACTAGAGCTTTAAGTTATTATTTTTATTTCTGTAAATTGTAAAAAAAAATAATTTTGAAGTCTTTTAGTGAATAAAGTTAATTAATATCATAAAGTTAAGTTTGAGAATAAAGTTAGCGAATATTGCTGAAAGAGATATTGCTGAAGAGTTTGATTCAAATATTAAGAAAAATAATAATATTTGATTTTCTTCGTATTCAGTAAACATGATTTGTTTTATAACAAAGAATTCAAATTTAAATAGTCAGTGCACAATTTTCCAATTTTTCTTTCAGAGTACGGATGATTTGTAAATCCTAGTTTTTTATAATTTAACTTAATAAACCGATTTATATACTGCCCGAAATTAATAAAATCAAATCAAAATATTAAAAGATATAATTAAGAGTAATGGACAAATAAAATTATTTAAATTTAAAATTATTAAAATTAATTTATTTATGTTATCAAGCTCTAAAAAAATTAAAGTAGGTTTTATTTAATGGACTAACTCAAGTTTTTCTTATTTTCCTTGCTTGTTTTATTATAATTTTTATTATAACTAATTTCTATCTTATATTAATCAAAATAGTTTTAAATATTTCCTTTCCTTTCTTTCATGTGAAATTTTCCTTCTCCATTATAATATTTAATTTAATTTCATAAGTAGTAATAAACAAACTGCTCATAATTAACATGTCTTTATAAAATAAAATATTTGATTTTTATAAAATTTTTTCTTTAATTTTTGCAAATTAAAGTTGAAAGTTTTTAAAAATATTTTACTATTATAAACAACAAAAAAGTTCTTTGTTTTAATAGAATCATTTGTAATTATTGTTAATCATCAAAATTATTACAAGTATAATGCATTTGGGGGGGGGGGGTGTCTTATCCTTAACTTCATAACCGAGAATTTAAATTTTTTCTCTGTGTAATGCAAATGACTAAAATGATACAAATTTTAATAGGCCTGCAAGATATCAAAATAAACTGCATTAAAGTGCATTAATATTTTGAGTTTCCCAATATACAATAATATTTAAAAATACTTTATAGTGTATTTATCTATAGCTTAAAATTATAAACTGAAAATATTTCAATTATTTATCTATTTCATAATATGCAGAGCAATTTTTTTCTTTCGTTTTTAGACCAGCCGCGTTTAATACGTTTAATATGTTGAGCAGCGGTTTTTTCTTTTTCCACTTTTATTTCAAAGTATTTAAGTGAATTTTATTTTCAAAAAAAATAATAGCGACCTTTTCTATAAAAAGCTAGTAAAACTATTAAAAGGCTAGAAAAAATTGAGAAAAATGCACATATTTCAATAACAATATTCTTATGTACAATATTCCTGTGTAAATATTATGCTGAAATTACTACATTCAAAACAATAGAGTGCGTGGGAAAATATTTTCTCCAACAAGCGTAAATACCACAATGTCAAAAATATATTAAGTAACATACATGCATACCTGAGAGTGGAAAGCAATAAGAAAGGAACGCCAGTTTATATGATTAACTAATATTTATATAATGTAAATAAATAATTCTTTTTAGATCATAATCTTATGATAAATGATATTTTTGAGAGATGTGTTTAAGAAATTTAGCTAATAAAATTAAATTTTTGTAGACTATGGAAGGACGCAGAGCAACAGTGTGTCTCCAAGAGGCTATGGCTCTAATGCGTCAACGCCGCACAGCGCAAACGGCAGTTCCTACAGCACCACAGCAATGAATGGTGGTTATGGCAGTCCGCCGAATCTAGGCAATATGGCCGTACCAAGTTCTCCGGGTCTCTTCAATGGTAATGGCTTTTGTTTAAAGTTATTATAGATTTTTATTACTTTAATTTACTTATGAAAATTTTTATGGTCAGTCACTAATTACAACGTATCATCCTGACACGGCAAACCACCTAGCCCTAATTATCAAGACTCTATCTTATTACGGCCTCTGCAGAAATTTTATATAATTTTGACTCTGGTTAGCAAAATGGACGGTGCCTGATCTGCTACCCCTTCTATAAACTTTCACACTACAACCAACTAAAAGACTTTCCATCACAACAGATTTTACGTGCATTTTGTGTGTATACACGTCGGTAGCTTAATCGGCTGCCACAATCGAACTCACGACCTCCAGTTCTTCATTAGTGGTAAGACGTCTTTACCAAGTGCCCTAAATTAAAACATGGTTATTAGATAATTACCACATGAAAATTAGAAAATAGCATCCAATATATATGGGGTTCATATTTAGTCCTTATAACGGCTGTAAGTTACAATGTGCTATTTTTCGAAAAATAGAATAAAAAAGGTAAAACGGTAATATTTTTAATAACTAACTATGACTGAACAATTTATTTCATATACATCTTAACAAACTATTGTAACTATGCTTAGGAATTTAATTTTGAAATTTAAAAAAATATAATTCTTGTTTTTTTTCTTCCTTAGCTCGTAATCTACACAAAGTGGTTAATGCAGTTTTGGTTTAACCACTTTGTTAATAACGAGATCATCTATTCAAATATAATTTACTATGTTTGAATAGTTTTATACATTTTGAATGAAATTTAAAGTACATTTTCTAAAATGTTTGATAACGTTTGCAGCTAATAGTGACATATATATTATATTCAATTTTGATTTTATGATTATTATTTTAACAGTTTTAAACGAGCATTCTTTTGCAGTTTAAAAAGTCTCATTTTTAGTGAATGCATCAAGTTGGATTTTCGAAAATGTTTTCAAATTCATTAAAATAATATGTTTCTGAATAGAAATTCTCCTATCTAACTGAACAAAAGAACTTCGTAGCAAAAATTATGTATCAACTTAAATTTTTTATGAAGGAACATAAATTTAATTTTTGTTTTGAAGTTATGATTTCTTTAAAAGATTTTTTTAGGTAAATTATTATTTATACTCAAATTATATTCAATAATGTCAAACTGCAATTGCATTTTCATAATTCTGAATGAAATTATAACTAATCACATAATTTGCGTGAACAAATTAAAAGTAAAAAAAGGCACTTTTTTATTACTCTTTAAATGCAACAGAAAATTGTAAATATACATACCTACCGAAATGATTTTGCAATTATTAACATTACACACACACACATATATATATATATATATATATTTAACAAAAGCTCATTTATACACGATTCACACAGACTCAGTTTTTGAACCACACAGGTTTGCTTATACATTTCCAACTGCCTCTTCCTTTGCATCGAAATAGTGCTAACGGTTTAATTACGGAGGGAGCGACATCTATTAGTCTTTGTTGGTTTTCTCTTACAGAGGTTGTTTCGTTTGTCACACACACACACACATATATATATATACTTAACCCTTTCAGACAGAGATTTTTTTTGCAGCACAATGTTTTTTTTTTCCATTCATAATATTACGAATAAGTTTTTTTTTAAAAATCTGGACTCACTTTTTGCAGTTAAGCCGTGAGACATTGATGTCCCTTTAGCCTTTTTGAGTGACTAATTACAAATGGAACTTGACTACTGAGATATATATAGTTTGCCTATAGTAAGAACTTTCCTTGCCTCAAAGTCTTAGGTTGTCTGTTGCTAGGGAAACATGAATAGCGCATTTCAGAGAGGGGAGCTTCGATAATAGGTTATTAAGGAAGTTTACCAGATTGACTGACTCCAGCTGCCAGTCGCAGACTTATTTAATCTGATTTAAGAACATTTNTATATATATATATATATTTATATATTTGTTTGCAAATAAATTTTTTATTAAGAATGAGTAACCTATTATATGCTTGTTCGTTTATACTAAGAATTTTGTCGCACACTTATAAAAACCAGTCTATAAGCAGAAATTAATAAGCAGAAATTAAGAAAAAAAATTCATGCGGAAAGTTATGTGAACATGATTACTACAAATTCCATATTCTGACAATTAAGTATTTATATGACTTTTATGTTCGCATAGAACTCTTTTTAATGATATTTTCCTTTTAATGTTATTTTCCTAATGTTATTTTTTTAATGTTATTTTATTTTTATTCGCTTATTATTTATGGTATTCTATTAATATTCTATATAATTATTGATGAACGTTTCGGTACTGACTTTTAAACCGGGAAGTTATACATGTAAGCTTGCATTTTTTCTGAAAAAAATATTAATTGAAAAATTCTGAACCTATTCACAGAAATATACAATAGTCATAAAATGTAAACATACATACAAGTAACAGCTTTTTTTTTAATTATTAACTTTTTTCAATTATTGTATTAATTTTATATTATTTTTTAATTTTTAATTATAATTTACTTTCTTACCAAACATTTTTGATGAAAATTCTAAATATATATACTAAGAGTGATGTTTGGAGAACTCTCTTTACCAATTCATTTAGAGAATAATATCATCAAAATTATTTAGTCTTAATTAAATAGTTTTTGACCATTTCTAAAAATATACAACAAGAGCGATGTTTGGAGTCCCTTAAACAATTATTTATCACTCAAATTACTTAGTTTCATTTAAATTATGATAGACAAAAATTCTACAAATATACATCAAGAACGGAAAACTCATTTAATCAAGGCGTGAAGACAATCATTAACACCCCAATTGTCTAGCTTTATTTCAATAATTTTTGACAAGTATTCAAGCAATGTATATCCTGAGTGGTATTTGGAGAACACCCTGCAAAACTTTTGCACCATTTTTGGATAATGTTTTTAAATTTTTTTATTAATTTTTTTTCGTTTTGTTTTAGGAATGGGAAGTATAGTATCCTCGCCTTTCGCAGCCATGAACCCCTTCGCGCTACCAACGTGCAATGGTCAGTCTTATGGTAGCTCAATAGTGACATCTAAATGACGGTGGAGTTGTGCACCTACAGACTGGAGGTTGTAAATCAGCCTATTTCCCCCCAAATTGGCTTCTTATGGACTGTCGTGGGTCAAGTGCACCTACAGAAAGAATGCCAACAGATTCAAGACACGAATGCTAAAATAACTGTATTGGTTTATCAAAATACAAAAACTGATTTGGACATTCAAGCAAGTTTTGTTTCTGTGGCAATCAAAAAACAGCCTGTTCTGAAAGCTCGGATGCAAACAAAGAGAAGTGGACTTTTTAAAGTTATATGTTTTATTAACTTTAATCGCGTTAAAAATGTTACAATGAAAATAAGTATTAAGAAGCTGTTCGCACCATTTCATTTTTGGAAACATTATTCTTGTTCTTTAATTATAGAATATTTTTATTCCATTTTAATATAGCTTAAAAACAACGAATTTATTAGTTTCTTAAGGCGAAGAATTTAAGTTTCAATTTAAATTATTACAAGTTAACTTACAATGCTAAACATTTGAAGCTATCCCTATAACGTTCTATTAATTTTAATTGTCATTCTTGTTTTAGTTTTTTAATTACAAGAGATTAATGCAAATTTGCTTGCTTATAGATCCAAACTTACTCAATTAATTTAAATATTTAAAAAATTTTAAAACTTCAATTATTGATACAAGTTATGTTAGACCTCGGATACAAAAGAATGAGTTTATTTCTTTGCTCGTGATATTATCAATATATTTTTTCACCTAGTTTTATTTATTTATTTATTTATTTTTGTATATATAAATATATTTATCATGAATTATTTATTAATGTAAAATTTCTGTTATTTATAATTAAGTGCAATTAGTTACACTTTAATGGAAAGATTTTTGTTTTACGATATATTGTCATATTTAGAAGTTTTATGAAAATGTTATTTTTCCAAATCTGTTGCTAGTCTTTATTTATGAAAATTATACTTTATTTTCAAATATTTCTAACAAAAAAGCCATAAAAATAATAGTTTGTTGCAACACAAACTTGTAGCAACTGCCACTTGAACTCAGCAACAGTTTGCACGTAAGTTGCAAGTAATTTTAAGAACAACAGATAGACACAAACGAACTGTGTTTGTTTTCTTCACCTGTAAAATTTAAGCTTTTAAATTTAATTAGTAATGTTTTCTACTAGGCACAACATGAAAATATAAGAGATTTTAATCTGACATCGGAATTAATTTATAATTTTTTTTCTTCAAAAACTCGTAGAAATTTCTATTTGTTAAAGCTTTGGCTTAAAATTGAAATAAGGCGCTAATTTGACAGTTTTAAATTTCTTGTGCAAATTACCAAAATATACGACAAGCTTTATAAAGGCAATTTTAAAATAAAAATAATTTTAGAGGTGTTGATTTCAATCATAGTTCATTTTTTAACAATCATAATATCATTAGTGAGCAGGATTGTTTAAATTTGTGAAAAATGAAATTTAAGATAAAAGACTTAAAAAGCCCCCCCCCCTTTTTTATGAAATATTAAAAATTACATAACTTAAAATAATTTTGTTGCATCTAGGGATGTGAATATTATTTCAAATATTTGTAAGAAAAGTTTGAACTTTTCATTTAAGTTTTCAGTTTATTTATCAAATTAGTGATACATATGCAAATTACATTTTTAAAAAATTCCTTATTTATAATCATTATTATTAATAGTTCACTAGCATAAATCGCTGTAAAAACTACATTATTTCACAGTCTTTTAGCCTTTGTACACAAATTTCTTAACGTAGTTAAGAGTTTAAATTGAAAACATTTTATAATCAAAACTCCGATCAAACTAATTTATAAACAGTTAAATACATATCCACTGCTATAATTAAAATATGAGTTCCAGATATTAAAAAAAAGTTTCTTTAATTCTCTTGTTCAAAATACCGTGTTTCTATAAATTAAAAATTCTTGAACTCCTAATTTATGCCATGAAACTTTTCAGTAAACTCGCCAGTTTTATCTTTTCTACAGTCTACGAGAACAAGTTAAAATTATTTTAATTTGTTAAATTTGCTTTAATATGATTTCGGAGCACCATTATTCGAAATTATATGCGGCGTAATTAATTAATAATTATAATCAGTTTCCAGCAAAATAGTTTCCTTCTCTTACGTTGAATACTTTTTATTGTTTTCAATAGTTTTAACTATTCATTTATTACAGTAATTTGAAAGAAATTTTTCACTAGCACTTATAGGGTAAAGCTTTAATTAGTGCACAGTAAAAGTAATTTAATAGATAATGAATTCCAACTTAATTTACATAATATTTTAAAACTTATGGGACATTTTAAAACATTATCGAAAAGATAATGCGAGAAAAATATATATATTTTAACAGATGCTAATTGAATTTTTTCTCGTAAAGTTCATTTCAAAATCAAATTATAAATATTAGAGTTAATTAATTCATATAAGGAGAAATAAATTACTACCTTTACTGTGTACTTACTTGAGAAAAATATAAATAACAAAGCTTTAATTATTTTTATCAATATCAAACATTTTTCACTCGTTATGGTATTTTAGGATTAAAGCGAAAGGATTGATGTGTAATCTTGTAACATTGATTTTTAAGAAATGTTCATTCTTGTATATAGTCTATACAGACGTATGGTCAATTTTGGCATGTGATAAATTCCATTTCTAAATAACTTCTGTAATATATTCCTTCTTCTATCTCTGTTTCATCTCTGAAATAACAGAAAAGAAGACAAATTAAAGCATTCTCTATGTACATCCATTTCATGATGTGATCGTGTTCAGGTGATTCCATTTTTTACCGACAAACAAAAATTCATCTTTAAGGATGTTTTTCAAAGCACTTTCGCTAAGGAAGCCACAGTTTAAATGCTTCAAACTAGTAGCAAATATACAATTTTAAACTGTTAAGATTACCTTACAGTGAAGAATTATCTGAGCCTAAGATTAACAAATATATTGAAAATTAAAAAAAAGAATTTTTTTTTTAAATCACCAATTTGGGGAGACTTTTCCCCATAAATTAAAATCCTTCAAATCAGTGAATAATTCTCGATTTTCGCTAGCTTTTATTAGTCCAGGCAATTTAGTGTTAGATCACAAACGATTTTCATTTTCTACAAACTGTGGCTTTTCATAACATTGACATTTTTCGCCATTTTCATAATTAGCTGAAGATTGGAAAAAACCTATTCCAACAGTCATAAATAACTGTTTCAAACCAACAACTGTTATAAAAATATCGCGTTATTTTCTGAAAAGCGTTTTTTGATGTTACGATAGAGCTTTCAAAAAACAGCCTTTATGATGAAAGGCAAAAAATGGAAACTATTTGCTAGTCACACTCATCATACCATTGTTTGGTGTTTTTAAAAAATAAAACAAAATGTAATTTTATGCTAAATGATATTTTTGCTTTATTTATGTGTGCACCATAACAAGTTTACTTAGAAGTAAACGCAACTTGCGCGGAAAATATAATGTCGGGAAATTATGAGTAGATTTAATTTTATTTAGACACGTTTAAAAATTAGTACTTTAAGTTCCAGTTTATCTCGTTCATTATGAAACTCTCAGAAATTTCCGCAAAAAAATGTACGTATTGAAATGGCACTTATTATTTATATAAATTCAAATATAAATGTTGGAAGAAAATAAGATTAATAGAAAATGACTATTAATACAATTGAAGGAATAAGAATTATTAATAAAAATTTATAAGTTATAGAAAAAACGTTTATAAAAGTAAAAAAAAACATTGATACAAAAATAAAACAAGGAAATTGTGACGAGAAAATTGATACAAAAAGGTATCTATAAAAGGAAATATAACGAAAACCGTATCAATTGCTTTTTGAGCCTTTAAAACAAAAAATTGGATATTAACTTATAAAAAAGGCTTAACTTTACTGGTCTGTTTAGAAAACAAAGGCTTGTTTTCCATGCTGAGATTTCTGAGAGAATACGGTACACATTTACGGAAAGAATAACATATATTCTGAGTATATTAAAATAAGGCTTAACTTTACCAAAATGTGTTCCGTATAATATTTCTTTTAGATCTACATCATATTCGACTCATGAATGTAGAGTCTTTCTATCAAACCTTCCTAAAAAAAGAGTTGATTATAAAAATAGAAAAAAAAATTCTAGAAAATTCTCATCCATCCCATCTTTTTCACCTTCTGTAAGTACAATTGTACAGCCTGTACGAATTGGGTTGAAAACGATATTGACATTTGAATTGAGTCGTGAAAAGGAGTGTTCTGCTATCGGTTTAATGGATCTAAATCATTGGAGGTGAGTTCAATTGATTCCTATAACAGGAATCAATTGATTCCTTTAACAGGAATCTCATAGGAGTGTGCGAAGTAAGTAAAAGCAGTCTCTGTAACTGGGCACTTCTTAGAAAAGTAAGTAGGAGTTGGTCGCCATTTGTTCATTTATTTTTCCTTTACTTCTTAGCCCCGTGTGATTGGAAGCAATGGAAGAATTCGTTCCATTGATTGCTCTTAGAAAAGGGGGACCGAACATTTTTTTGTTCTTTCATGAATTGTATTGATCTGAAACTGTATACGATATCATTAATCTTGATGTATTGCAATTCTATTGTGACATTGCTTGTGATGTGTAATGCTATTGTAATGTAATAAAAATTGGACAAATAAACTGTTTTATTATCAAACTTGGAAGTGTTGCAATAAGTAAGTCAGTTTATTTTATTACTTTAAAGTCTTTTAAACATTGCGATATTAAACCTTCCAATAAAAGCAGTTAGTTTAGAATACCGATTTGAAGACTTTAAGTTGATTAACAGAAGTAAATTTCCCCTCCCCTTAAAACAGAAAGAAGCATAATATTTTATGTAGATTCTATATAAAAGTAAAGTACCTCTGATAACTGTTGTATTTTCTTGTTTTGACTCGTGCCATTGGATTAAGTTTTATTACTTAAAAGCAAAAAGGAAAAAAAGTATAGATCATTTTTAGTTAAATATATATATATATATATGTATGGAGAGAGAGAAAATTATTTAAAACTGTTTTGTTTATTTGAATTGATGAGTTCGTAAACACGGATTTTCCGTATCAATGATTTGATTTCGGATTTGTTCATTCTTTTAGAATTCTTTTGCTAAAATTAAGTTTTTTTTTAAGAAAAAAGGTTGAATGATTCCTCTAACCTGCATTAAATTTATCAATATTATGTTTAATATTTATCAGTATACTAAATTGTGCTTAAAAAATTTTATTTAAATTTCCCCTTCAGAAGAAAATGGGATTCTACTACCCCATGTTAACCTACTAAAAACTATATGAATGCCGTTTCCTTATTTATTAAGTAAATATTTTGTATTTGTGAATATTTTGGTTTCTATTCTATTTACATGTATCCCATTAAATTTAGTTCCTAAATTTTAAATTTTAAGGTTGAAAGCAATTTTAAAACGTTTTCAAAAGTTCAAGTTTTAGAAGTATTTACAGTGTAAAATTTTGGAAACTAACTTCAAAAGTATATATTTCAATAAATAAAAAGAACCGAAAATATTAAAATGCATTAATTAGTTACTTAATAACGAAATTTTATTCATATTACTCTCCATAGGTTATATAAAATCTCTTTTCTGTCTTTAGGAGATCCTTAAACCAGGAATATTAGCGTTAGTTTTGACCGTGGTATTATTGTAAATTGGGAAATAAAAAGGTTAGCTTTCCTGGGTTAAGGTATGTTTAATATCGCAGAATATACATATATTTTCATTTATCTAGCAGTGAATTTCATTGATTTGATCTTTTTAGTATAAAATTGGTAATGAAGCTGTTCTTTACATGGTAAGCAAGAAGTTTTGAAAAATAGTTTTCATGGATTTATAAAGGTAAGACAGTCCTTAAAATCAGATTTCTTTGGTCTAATTTTAAATGGGTAAGTAAGTATTAAAGGTAAAAATATTTATACATGGCAATGAATAGAACAAAAAATAAAATCAGCTATCTAAAATAAAATTTTGTTACGTTTCGGAGAGATATTTAAATACATTATGACTATTAAATATCTGGAGATGCCAAGAACATTAGTTCTTAAGAAATAAACTTTATAAATAGCCTGTTTAACTTTAAACCATAGCATTTTCCAAGTTACTTACAACTTTACACTGTGATGAAATGGCCATTGTTCTATTCAATTTAAACCACGATATCGTGTTATGAAATTGAAGAAAAACAATGCAACGTGATTATAGGGTTAACTTGGAACCTCTGTTTATATTGCAGATAATATTAACCATATTATACTTTAACTCAATTCAATCTTTAACAGCATACTAAATCTCGTACAAGGAAATTATTTATATTTACAATAAATAATAATATTTATGAGTTGTGAATGGTATTTGAATCCACCATTAAAAGCTGATAAGATAGAAAGGAAAAAGAAAATATGTTTATTTTATCCTTTATTTTGATAAGGTCAAAATTTTTTAATCCCATTTTGCATGTTCGAGGACTATGCAAAAGAGACTGATAATTGAGGATACTATTGCAAAATTCAAAATTATGTAAGTCAATTAAGTAAGTCAATCATCATCAAAATTATGTCAGAATTAATAATCTTAAGTGTAATTAACCGAATTATTGGTTACATTTTTGTTCTCCGTAGTTTTTGAATCTCGAATCTAGTACAGTTTAAGCTGAAGCTCTTTTCATTAAAAATAAAGAACTAAATTGCTAATCAATAAATAAATTGAACATGAAATTAACAATGAACTGTAATTAAAATAAATATTACATTAAACAATGCAAAAAATTCTGTAATAATTCAATAAAATGGTTATTAATTTTCACATAAAGGGTACAAAAATGAAAATAATACTTTTTATGCTTGTTCAAAGTAGTATAAGAATTTTTTTCTTTTTTCCCCATTTGTCCTATTTTTTCCTTCTTTTTTTTGAAACACATATAAATATTTTCCAATTAGTTTGTTTTAATCTTTCTGCGAGGAATAAAGGGCAATCTATTTCAAACATTAGATTCGAAAGTACTTAAGTACTTCCGAAATTAATATTAGAAGTAGAGTGCTTTTTTAATTATTTAGAAAATCGGATGTTAACATGTTTTGATTCGAAAGAAACTAAACATTTCAAAGTTGTTTGGACTGAAGCTTTGAGATTTACTTTGATTATTAGTAGCTATACAAATAATATTAGTGTTCGAGAAAATTGGTACCATTTTTATAATTCATATAACATGCAGAGATATAACATACAGATTGCCTTTTAATTTATTAGAAAAACACCTGCTAACGCATTTTGATGGGGGAAAAACAAAAGCATTTTAAAGTTGTATAAACTGTGGCTCTGAGATTTACTTTGTTACAGTTTGTTGAGTAGCTATACAAATAATATTAGTGTTCGAGAAAATTAGTACAATTTTGATAATTAATATAACATACAACGAAATTTAATACACGCTGATCTCCGCAGATTATAAATTCTAATAAAAAAACGTTCTGACTTAAGAGGTCCTTCCTCTCCTGATAGAACTCAACTATCGTACGGGAAAAGGCGGAAAAGGAAAATTCTAAATATAGTTTAAATCCTTTTAATTTTCACAAATAAATTGATGATATTTTCTCTATTTGGCATTTTCTTTTGATACATGTAAAATACAAGGCTTTCACCCCATCAGAATATGACGTATATAGCTTGCGCTAGTTTAGATTCTCAATTAATTTTTCCTCACAAAATTGTGCCAATACAGATCTGAAATCTTTAATTTTTGGAAAATATTGAAATACTAAACCGCTATTAGTTTTCAGATTCCTCCAAATCACTTTTCTTCAATTTAAACTGCAATAAGATTAGATTTTTAAAACTATGAAAACTGAGAAACGTGTAGTTTTAAACTATTTACTCAAAAATATAAGCCGCATCATTTTATTGCTTTTAAGTTTTTAATTAGAAATTCATAGAAGTTCTAAAAATTATCAAGCGCTATTTCTTAGAATCTATAAAAGCGACCCTTTTATTTTCTACTTTTTTTTAAAGGTATTGAGCTGTTTATTAGTACTATATAAACAAAAGTTTGATTTGTTCAAAAAGGAAAGAAAAAAAAAACATCGAGAAAACACAAATTAAACGTTTAATCTAGAACCCAAGATGACGAGGGCAAAGGCCTCTTAAGATTAAAATTTACATTTATACTTTGATATTTAAATTAACTATTATGTATTTAGTTTTAGTTTTAACAACAGAAGATTGAGAAATTCTAATTACTATCAGTTATTAATTTTTATCATATTAAAATATATAACCTTAATAATAACTACGCAAAGAAAATCTATCGAAAACTTATCACTGACAAAAGTCAAATCAAGTAAAAAATCAATCAAGTAAAGGTCAATCAAGTGAAAAATCAAACAACGTAGTTATGCGCATTATATTTAAATTTAAATCCAATCAATATTTTTTTTTAAAAATCAAAAATTGCTGGCATTTTTATTTAATAAAAACTAGATGCTTATTACACGATATTGAAAAATATCATCTTAGCAACATTTAAAAGCTTTGCATCAACTTTTTAAAAACAACAGGGATTAAAAAAACAAATAAAAGAGCTTCAGTTTTTTTAAGCGAGTCTTACAATTGCTGTTGCAAAATCTTTTACAACAAGCGTCAAATTGAATTTATCCATAAAAATCATTGATAAAAAGAAGGCTTCTTTTCATCGTCTAACAATTTTCCGCTTCATTAATCTTCATCTAATATACTTATCAGTACAACCCCTCAATCCTTCATTCACCCCCACTTCAAAATTTTTACTCTACACTGTATAAAGATTAAAACTCCCTGTACTTGACATTGGAAAATCCCTTCCGAAATGTATCCATTTGACTCACACACAAAATGATTAATAAGCTAAACTTCACTCAGCGTATTTGATGGAAAAAGTGTCTAATAGGGCTTTCATACCCTACCTTATTAAAGGGTAAAAGGAGGGTTACCGTATTTGGCTACTTAGCTTTTTAAATTTAATTTTTAAATCCCAGAGGAAAAAATCTTTTATACTTGCGTTGAATTTAATTTTTCAGTTTATTAAATTCTTTTTATTTAAATATTGCTTTACATAAATACCAATATTAGTATATGCCGAAGAAGATAGGATTGTCTGATTGATTTTTAATTTAATTTTTTTTTTAAATCTTCATGATCAAAATTTCTAATCCTTACAGTGATTTAAAGGAAATATTCACAAACTTTATAAATTATTTTTTTATTTAAATAATTGTTATTTAGAAATATTGATACTAGTTATTAACTTTTTAAGCTGATAAAAAGGTAACAGAGTCTTATTCAATTTAAATTTTTTTTTTTTACACTAGTAAAATAATTTTTTTTTTTACTTTGCAATTAGTCCAATGAAATATTAAAATTAATTGAAAAATTCTGAAAGCATTTTTTAACACATCTTGTAAATCCCAGATTAACTTAAACTGATAAATTGACTAGATGTGATACTACTTAAGTTAAATCTTCGTGAAATATTAAACTTTAAATTAATTTCACTGAAATATTTTTGAAATTATGTATACATAATAATTTTCATAAAATATACTTTATACCGATACTCATTTACAATTCATAATATAACTTATATCGAGAAAATTACTCGAACATGCGGAGTTACAGTTTAATTCATTCTTAATCTTCGTAAACAAAATATTTTAAATATATTTCATGAAAGTATTTTTTAATTCATTATTTTACTATACATTTTTATAGGCGGGTACGGATACTCTTGTATATTTCATGTGCTAAATTATATAAAAGAGTTGTCTACATATCATTTTAAACTTATCTTCTTAATGAACATATAATAAACATAATTCAAAATAATTTAAAAAATATTGCTAAAATGTTAAAAGGAATTTTTGTTAAAATTTTTTTTTAGATAAAAATTTCGATAATCACGCAATACAATATTAATCTACCGGTCATTTAAAAACAAACATTTGTTTTTCAGCCCAGAAAATAATTATAGTAGCTATTGTTGAAAAACTATTTATTAGTCAATATTGAAGAATATATTCACGCTTACTTGATATATATCGCAATAATTTGAATGCTATGACTATTATTTAAAATGCATATTTTATTATAGTGAAAACATTTATTTATAATCAATGATTTGTTATACAACAAATCATTGATTTATAAACTATTTTATTAATATAAATTAGTATATCAAATCACAGATTCGCCAACTAATATACACATGTACTGATTTCCTCATTTGCTGAATCAGTGATTTCGTTCTTTCACACCATGTTCTCATTTTCAATTATTCACTCGCTCTGTCAAGAATAGTTCATAATAAAGGCTACCACATCAACACAAACCAATTATTTTATGCTCTTAAAATTAGGCACTCCTAAATGTTAACATTGGTAAAATAAACTAATTAAGCAATCATCTGGAAAATTTTGAAATATTGAATGAAATTTATAAAATACAAATATATAGTAACGAAAAGTATAAAATGTCATGTTGATTGGAGTCAGCTACAGTCAAGATTCACAAGCATGCATAGCTTTTTAGAACCATAAAAACTCAGGATATACTTGTTAATATTTCATTTATTTTCTTTTTTAATACCAGATAGTAAAATTTTCAAATGACTATGTGTCAGTGAAAGAAAGGATTGATTGGTCTAATTTTGATGATAGTTCGCAAGAAAGAAAATACAAAGAACAAATTTAGAGAATGATACCTATTCAAAGCATATTTTAGCTAGCAAATACCTAATTATGAGTGCATGAATAAAAATTAATGGACTCATAGTAAACTCTCAATAATACATGAAAATAATTCTGTATCAAGTAAAGCATTCCCGCAACAGCCCGTTGCAAGTCTTAGAGTATAAAGGCTTAGAGTATAAAGGCTTAGAGTATAAAGTCTTAGAGTATAAAGGCTTTTTAATTTCGTGTCCAATGGCAAATGATATATAAATCCATTGAATAAGTTATTAAATTAGTTCTGAAACTTAATGACTACATCCTAATACTATTGCGATCAAAAAGCACTCAAAATTGGTGCATAAAAAGGGTATTAATTGTTAGACAAAATTTATTTTACAACCCTCAAAATACTTTTAACTGTCTTCAATGCATTTCACCTAATTTTAAGCAACATGCATTAAAATTGCTTGTGGGAATGCAATTCAGAGTCCGTGGCAATTATTTTTTTTTTACCGAATTAATGGACTCAAATCAATCGTCATGAAGAGGCATTTTTAAACGTGGGAATAAGAAAAAGTTTCACAGTGTGAAGTTTCAGAAAAATATGGTGATTGTAGGACTTAATTTGTTGAATGTTTTGCTAAAAATTGACGAATAATATCTGTAGTATGAGAAGACGCGTTCAAATGTTTCAACAATCCATGCGTTTTCTCAATACATTTTAAATAATTTTAGACAAATTTCTTCATGCAAACGACGCAAAACACTCAAATAACATTTTTTTACTGACTGTCTAATTAGCTGGTAAGTGTTCATAATGCACAAGACAGTGTAAGTCAAAGAAAATAATAAGCGTAACCACGATTTTTCAGCTACTCTGACTTGGTTTTTTCGGTATTTTCTTACTTAACTGTTGAGCTGTTTCCGTATAAAAAGCATAGATTCAAGTTTTAGCACTGGTAATAATAATACGTTTTAAAAGAAAACTGAAACGAGAAAGCAGCTCTCGGGTCACTCGAACACGTTGTTTTTGGAACAAATTCAAAGTTCATGGAAGAACTCAAGATGTGAAGCGTCACAACCTTAAATGCTAAATTGAAATTGTTTGACAGAACTTAATGATGCAGAAACTGGTTCAATAATGTTTCTTATTGCCAAACTACTATCATAGAACATCAACTTTCTGATTCAATCGTCATGGTAACAAGTTGTTTTTGGAACAAATTCATAGTTCATGGAAGAACTCAAGATGTGATGCGTCACAATCTTAAAGCGGATTTAATCGTCATAGAAACACGTTGTTTCGGGAACAAATTAAAAGTTCATGGAAGAACGCATGATGTGATGCGTCACAACCTTAAGTGCTCGTTTGGCATTATTTGAAAGAACATAATAATGCTTATTATTGTCAAACGACTATCACAGAGCATTAATTCCCTGATTTAATCGCCATGTTGGTCATTAATTGAAATAGAGGGATTACCAGATCACTGATCAAATTCAAAGAATTCTCAACCATCTTTGAACTTTTTACACAAATCAAATACTGGAAGTACGCTGGAATACTGGAATAAAATTTTCTGATAAACATTAATCTCAAAAATCTTTTAGCAATATTCCTAATACTTTCGTAGCAGAAATTTCCTCATGAAAAAAAAAAAAAATTCATGTACTTTGCTGAATGACGTTCACTATTTTGAATATTGCAAGGAATGAAAAAATTATTTCGTTCAAAACTTACTTACTTTCATACCATAAAATTAAATACCTTCCTGAATTCCTGAAGTTGTGAAGATGTTTGATAAGAGATTGTAGATGATATTTATAATAGATGAATTAAAAAAAAAGCTTTTTGGATATTTTCTTATCTCAGTAGTATGTTGGAAGAGATGTAATATGAAATCTGCATCTTTTAAGAACGAATGTGTTAATTAGACAGAAAATTTTGAATTTTTTTTATTTATGAACGAAATTTGTATTTAATCATAAAGTAGACAGGTTCCAAATTAAGTTTGGAAGTACTCATCCTTTACATCCGGTATATGTGTTGACGTGACATGTGTTATAGTGCACTTTAAAAATCGGTTCTTCATTTCTGTGATAGTGTTATCACCAGTTTGGGATACAAGCACTGACCATCCAGACGCTGGTCAGCCAATCCTTGAAGTATATTAGAATATGTTTAACCGACTACCATGTACAATTATGCCAAACTGGACTTGAAACTCCATCAAAAAAGCACATATGTGCCAGAAGCTGAAGAAGGCAATTAACAGACAAGTTGTTGTATAGTAAATGATTTTAAAAAATTATGACTTCTACAAATGTTTTGAAATATTATAATTTTTTTTTTTGATTTGAAGTTTTCTTCGTGTTCGGACACGCTTTACTTTGATAAAATTTACTTGCTCGAATTAAAAGGAAAAGTATAGTTGAAAAGTATAGTTGAATTAGGGAAAAATATAGTTGAAAAGAAATATAATTGAAAAATTTCTGAATAAAAATTTTCGAAAAATTATTAAAAATAATAAATTTTTTTAATAATAGATTTTTAAAAAATTAAATAAAAATTTTAAAATTTTTTAAATGGAATTTCAAGTATTTTTTTTAAAAATAAACTTAAGCAATTTTAATTGATTCATTTACTTTTCAAAATATTACAAAAATATGGTAGGTTGCAAGAAAATGGTTCTAACCATTAAGACTAAATATTTTTAAAGTATATAATTGTTATGAAAATATAATTTTTACTTTACGTACAGTGCGCAAAAAATAAACGAGCCATTCTAAATAACTTTTGATCAAATCATCGGATCTTTACGTTCCTGGACTCAATCTTAATAGATCGAGAGGAGAACCTCAAATATTCTAATTGATTAGTGCAGACGATATTTTAAGTTGCGAAATCAGACACAAAACATACTTTCTCTGGGCAAACATAACTTTTTTTTTTGTTGACAAATTCGGATTTTTGACAACAAATAACTGCAATCTGGGATATATGATCCCCATAGTTTGGTCAGAAGAGCGGTCCAGAGTTTGAGCCTTTTAATGTTAATTTTACTTTTTTGCATTTTTCTCCATATCTTGAGAACTTTTTGATTGATTTATAAATTTTTTGCTCACAATTATTAAATTCATTTATTCAAAGATAATTCCTTGTAAAATACAATTTTTAATGAACTTTTATTATTTTTCATTATTATATTTAATAATAGTAAAAAAAATTCTAATTGTAAGGTATACAATTTTATTCATCATTTTAAAGAAAGCAATTTTACATAGCAAAATATAAAATCTAAAAGAAATTGGTCGAAAGGCTCCCGAGAAATCCAATTTTTTAAAAAAATCATATTTTTAAAATTCAATTTCAAAATATGATATGAAAATGGTATTTTTAAAATTCCATTTTCCTGTACAGTGAGTTTTTATTTCGCTCACTGTACGCAATTAAAAATTTAAAAAAATAATTAAAAAAATTGAGCATCCTGAACAACTTTTGATCTTATGATCAGTTTTTTCACAATCCAGGACTCAATCTTAATAGTTAAAGGGGGTGACCTCCAATATGCTAATTGGTTGAAAATTCATAAAAAATCAATTAAAGATTCTTAAAATCAACGCCCAGTTATGAAATATCAATTATTGGTTCTTATAATCACCGCCTTGTTTAGCGTTTTCACTTTTGTCATACCATATATATATATATATATATATATATATATATTATATATATATTATTACTTCGCTCACCAACCCTGAAAAATCGCTCTTCGATTATTTTTGCACATTGGCAATAAATAGATTATTGCATTAAAATTAATAAATTATTCCATTTAGTTCCATAGATATAGTTCCCGATTTTATTGGTATAAACCATTTTGCTCGGTTACCATTGAAACTTTGCCCACTAACTTGTTTTATAAATTCTATTTTTTTATAAATTTATTTTTTTTTTGTTAGTATAAAAACTCGTTAAATGTTTTTCGTCAAAGGGATTAAATAGCAAAAGTGTGAAAGGTTAATTCTTTATAAAGGTTATTTGTATTCAAGGCCATATCATAGCTAGATAAGTTTTCTTTTTTGGTAAGAAATTAATTATAAAAGTAAATGTAATTTATTACCATAGTTGTAAAGTGGTAATTAAATATGCTTATCAAAAAATAAAATCTAATAAGGTGATATCACACGACTATCTAACGATATAATAAGGAAAATCATTTTTAAGGCCTTTAATTTTAAACAAAATGAAAATTAAAAAATAATCGTGGAAAGTAATATTAAAAAAGGAGGAAGAATAGATACAGATAAACACCGTTTTGAGCCACTGTGGCTCAAGCAGTAAAGCGTGTGCTTTGAGGTGACCCAGGTTCGAATCCCAGCGGTGGCTGGATGATACAAATTCTGCTCCCGGCTCACACCGAGTATAGTGGTGGCGTGAAAAATCCTTTGTGTTATACAGATCTTGGGTTAGAATCCTCCTGCAGTCTGGCTAACCATGACATGTTTTCGTGACTTTCCTATCTATGTTACGTAAATGTGGGTTAGTTCCATCAAAAAAGACCTCCACGAAGGCTAGTTTATCCCAATGCCTGATCCAGGAACTCCCTTGTCTTCTGGATTGGGTTCAAAATAACAAGACTACGGAGTTGAGCATTAATAGTCGTAAACTGAGAATTGGGTTAACTGTTCAGGGCCGGTTATATAATAAAATAAACACCATAAAATAATTGATATATGCCTCATTTACACGGAAAATACCTGTACAACAACTTGTGCTGATGATAACCAAAGATATATCTATCTTCTATATTTATTACACGTGATTTATCAAACGAGAATGGTTGAGATGATTACATGACGATCTTGTTGTAACATAATAGAGGAATAATAATATAATTGGGTATAATATAAAAAAAACACAACTACTTCCACTTAGTAGGAATAACATTTACCATGACGCAATGCTAAATTCTATGCCACTATCCACATAAATCAATTATTAATCAAAAATCGAATATCAATTACTTTTNGTATATATATATATATATGTAAAACCTTTTTTTTTAAATTGTTAGAAAAACTATCTGGCTTTTTTTGTTGCGTAGTTAAGCTCGAAACTTCAAATTCTCCTTTTTGTAAATTGGTGCAAATGAAATAATTGAACTACGATTTTAATCTGGGACTCAATTTCTACTGTATTATCTTAAGCAGTAGAGAAGGGTAAAAATCATATGGCCGTATAATTGGAAAAGTCATAAAACTTTCCCCTGTAACTCAAGAGTTCATCTAGGCTCAGTTTAAATCGGAAAAATGACATAAAGAAGATTTTATGTTCTCTGGCCATAAAGAGTTTGTCCGCTCGTTTGGAATGAAAAAACTACTATGTACGCTGTACTGAGAGTTTTTTTCTTCTGTTAACGACCACAAAGCAATTTAAAGCTACTTTGTTTTTGAATGGCAGATCTATTACACGAGAACATACCTGTTTAAAGCTGTAGTGAATCAAATCAGATAATGTAAAAAATTTTCTTTCTTATTTTGTTGATAAATATTTTGGCATTTCAAAATGCTACTATGACATTTAAGTGCAGTGAATAAAGCTCTTTGATAGCTTTTATGATCACAGAAGTTAGCTTCCTCATTTGCAGAAGGATACTTAAACTGAATACTGATACAATAAAGTATTTCACTTTTGTGGTGAAAATATTGAATAAACTGCATGAGCAACAAGTAGTGCAGTTTAATATTAGAGTTTATTTTAAATTATAATTTTAAAAGAGCGTATAACATAGCAAAAATTAAAAAAAAAGGTAAAAAGAAAAGAAAAAAGAAGGGAAAAAAGAAAGGAAAAGAGAAGGGGGAAAATAAGGAAAATTCTAAGTTTAACGACACGCATAACATAGCAAAAATTAAAAAAAAGGTAAAAAAGAAAAGGAAAAAGAACTGAAAAAAAGAAAGGAAAAGAAGATGAAAAAGAAGAAAAAGTGAAGAAAGGCAAAAAAGAAAAGAAAAAGGAGGTTAAAAAAAGAAAAGGAAAGTTAAGAAAAATACATTGAAATATAACGATTGAAAATGAGATAAAAAAATTAAAAATTAAAGAAAAAGAGGAAATGAAATAAAAAAAATATCAACAGAATTTATAAAAAGTTAGACAAAAACTTAAGAGAAGAAAATAAAATGAAATAAAGAGAAATATAAAGACACTGAAAATTGAAGTCTAAAAATGAAAAAACTAGAATGAAAAGAAAATAACAATAAACTAAGCATTAAAGAAAGATTGATTTCTATTATAAGCTATAAAGAAATTGAAATTGATTTTTTGAAAATATTTTTTAAATTTTTAAAGTGTTTCATTTTCTTTTCCTCTTATAGATTTTTTTTGTCAGTTTCGTTGGACGAAAAATTATGTTATTTTAATGTTTGTAATTTTCTAAAGAATTTTTTTAAATTCACAGAAAGCGATATTTGAGTTTTCTGTCATCAGAGTACTATAAACGGAAGTTAATCTCTAAAATATGAAATATAACTTTGAATAACAAAAATTTTGTATTATTGAATAAAAATAATTAAATTTACACAACGTCAAACAATAAAAGTCCTCTAATGTTTTCGTCTACGCTCTTAATTTTTCTACTGTATATATATATATATATATATATATATATACACACACACAA
>NC_092214.1:65675405-65725023 GCF_043381705.1 Parasteatoda tepidariorum
AATTTTCCTTTGTTTTATCTTCATTTTGAATTTATATATTTACATATATATATATACATATATATATATGGTGGTAAAGATAGAAGTGGTGTCTTATTGTTGTAAAGTGACTACTAGATGAGACTACTTACAACACCGAATGATTAGAAGCTAGCGTTTCTAACAAAGGGAATGAGCTAATAGAGAAAAATAATTAAACATATAGAACATTATCCCTGATAGACACTTTAAATAAACACCTTGGGAATAATAGAAATAGTAGATGGTAAACTTAACTAGTGGACAACTAAACTAGTGGACATTAAGAATTAGGATAGAACATTTAACACTACAGCATTTTACAATACAATACAACATATAATAATCGGCAATTTGACCGATTATCAAATGTTTAGCGTTAAAATGCGTTTTTGGTAATTTTTTGAACTGTGATATGACTATATGAGCTAAGAAAGAAAGGGAATCCACTAGTTATCACAAAACACCTATTTTCAATGTTTAATCTAACTTCCTGTGTCGAAAATAAAGATATTTTATGTTAAGCTAATTCGCTTTTAATTAAAATAGGATTGGCAAATTTTATAAGAATAAGGGGTCTAATTTTTTATTTATTTATTTTTTTATTTTTTTAAAAATCATTTCATCAAGTCGCAGCATAAGAAATCCCAAACAAACCAATTCGTATTTAAAACATTGTTTTCTCAACCTTAATGTTTACAAGGCGTCTAATTAGTAATTTTGTGATGCTATGTATGTTTGTGATTTACTTTCTTCGTAATTCACCTCGATTTTTTAATCCAAATCCATCCAGAAAAAAACGGTATGTTTATTCGGCGACAGTGTGCTTTTGTGCCCAGATTTCGTAACTTAACTATTGTCTGACTCATCAATTAGCATACTTGAGGTCACCCGTTTGAACCATTAAACTTTGATTCTAGTACGAAAAAATCTGATCCTTATGCCGTAAGTTATACACGGTGTTCCGCTTTTGATTTTGCTCACTATACAATAATTCAATCTTGATGGTTCTAGGAGCTAACTGTAAATTAACTAATTAATGTAGATGATATTTTAAAATACGAATTCTGATACAAAAGCTTACTTTTCTTGAATAAACATGGCAGTTTTTCAACGAATTTTTATTTTTGACTCTCAAAATGGGAGGGCAGCTGTAATCTAGAAAATATGGTCTCAATAGTTATAGTGGGTGAGTGATCGAAAGTTTAGATCCTTTAATGATAATTTCTTTTTCTGCGTATGGAGCCATCTGTTAGGAGTCCTATATTTTTAATTTTTATTTCCCAAGAAATATTCGACCTATTTCTTTCAAGTTTGGGATTTTGTCATTTAAAATTATATACATTAAAACTTGCGCACCTTCCGATTTGTTCTCAAACATTAGTAAATTAAATGACAAAAAAAATAGTATATAACTATAGAAAATATATTTTACTTACGATAAACAAGTTTTATAATTGTATGCAAATTTTTTTAATTAGCTTCGTTAGTTCCTGTGATAAGGCAAAACTACATAGAAATGAAATAAAAATTTAGGTGACCTAACTTTTAACTGCTGTCTAAACTATTGAGCACAATTTTTTTTAGATAACGACTATACAGTAAAAGTAGGATTATTTAGAGATTATAGGCTTCTGTGTGACGTAACGTAAGGTAAAATATGCTCAAATTGCCTCGCATATTTAAAGATATTTAGAGAGTGGTCACGATAAAGTGGTAGATCATTGTATAACGGACGTAATTATCTATGCAAATAGCCATTTTTGATATTATTGCCTAAGAATTTTTTTTCTTTACAAAACTAAACGTTTTTTTTTACCATATATTAATTTTCGTTCACTTTCATAAAACTGCTATGCTTTCAAAAATATGACTTTTTGATCTTGTAGCAATCCTTGTGCTATAATATTTCGTTATTTTGAATTTTTGACAGTTTTTTCGATATTTGACGATATTTGATATTTCGATATTTGACGAAGCGTAAAATCTCAAATATTGGAAGAAATTGCTTACTCATACAGTGCAGTCTGAGAGTTCTTTTGTGTTTTTTAAATTATTTTCAAGCAATTTGAAATGTGTGATGGGATGGTGCACATGCTAGTGCTCTCCCCTTACTAAGCAGGTATCTTGAGTTTGAACCTGAGTAAGGGTTATGATTTCCCTCCCTTAACAATTACAATAATTTCTAAAACAATTGTGCTAACTGACATATATAGCCACATGTCTAACTCTTTGGATAAATATTGCATCTCTAAATATGTAAAGGAAGTAACTTCTTCACGCTGACGAAATGTTAGCTCAGAGTAATTTCTCCAGAAGCAGTTTCGTCAAAAACAGTGATAATTACATGAATTTTGAGTTTCCATCATTACAGTGAATCGCAGCCCCACTAATTTTAATACAAATTGAAACGTATGACGTGAGGGTACAGAACTTAGTGCGCTCATTTGGCAAGCAGATATATCGAGTTTGAATCTGGGTATGACTGTGATCTCACTCACTCGTTCTTTTATGCCGTATTTCTCGAAGGTCAGTGTGCTTAAGTGTGACACGATTTCGCATAAGGTTGTCGCATTTAAGACAAACTTGACCTTATATTAGATTTTATCACCGAAGGTGGCTGACGTATTAAGACTTCAGTTCTGTACAAATTTTTCTTGCTGAAATTGAATTATTAACTGCAAATTATACAAAGATGCTGTTTTCTTGTTTCATTTGAGGCATTTTTGACGCATTTAAGGTAACCAGTCCTTAAACACGACACTCAATATCCCTTAATACGAAAGGGCATTTTTACAGCGTTTTTATTTCCTTACTTTGGTGTCCGCAACAATGGATATCTTACTATCAATTTTATATATATCTTACTCTTCTTTCCGACTAGCTAGAATGCTTCAAGTCTGGAGACAATAAAAAGTTTAAATCGTTTTCTGATGAAGGAAAGCAGCATTTACGCCATTTTATCGCGAAGACTATTTTAATGTATTTTAAATTTAGCTAGAGTATTTAAAATCCTACTAGGGCTCTGATTTGGATGGCTATGCAAGTTCCTGTCATTTTTTCATTGCTACTTAAAGAATTTATCGCGATATTATCGTCAAAAGGAATTCATCGCCATTAAAAACTGTGAGCACTTTAAAATTAGCAAGAACTCTATAGTTATAGTTGCATCTTTATGATGGATAATGTTACAAGCTTCAATTATTTTCTGATCATTTTCTAAAGATTAAATTTATCGTCATTTTAACGAAATGCTGAGTTAATCGTCAATCAAAATTCCAAACATTTTAAGTCTAACTAGAGTACCTAAAATACAACTTCAAGAGCTCTATTCTGGATGACAATACAAATTCCCCCCCCCCTTTTTTTTTACTTCTGTTTTTTTTTTTTTTNTTTTTTTTTTTTTTTTTTTTTTTTTTTTTTTTTTTTTTCGAATTCTACGCGCAGTATTTATCTCGATTTTATCGTAAATAGAAATTTATCATCAAACTAAGACTGTGACAATTCTGAAATTAGCTAGAACTCAACGATTTTGGTCGAAACTCTGTGCTAGATAATACTATGAGTTTCAGTTGTTTTTTTTTGTTGTTGTTGTTAAAAACAATTTATTGTCATATTATTGCAAATTAAAATTTAATGTCATCTAAAAATTCTGACTGATTTTTAAACTATCCAATTTATAACTGCAATAAAGGATGAAATTGAAACGGGAAATTGCCCGTTAAAAAGGTTTTAAATGTGTGGAAATGAATCGGGATATTCTCCGGAGAAACGAAATTTTCATTCTATCGCATTTACTGATGAATCATGAATTATGGTTGAAAGCAACTGAACATTGTCGCACTTAGGCATCAAACATGCGAAGATAGTAACTTCTTCAATTTGACAAAATGCTAGCTCAGAGTAATTTCCCCAGAAACAGCTTCGTCAAAAACAATGGAAATTTTATGAATTTTGAGTATCCATTATTACAGTGTATCGCAACATCATATATTTATCGGATAAGTTTTATAAATCACGTTTACATTTTTATACAAAAGTAATTCACCACTTGAAATTTTTCCCACCGTGTGAATAATCTACTTGTCAAATCTTTGATACGAAAATGACTTAGTCTCATTCTCTATATAGCCTGAAGTATACATTCACACTTACAACAATTCATTTTTCTTGATGCAATCCTGTTCCCCCCTTTCACTGGGGGTTGTTGCGGGGTAGGAAAAACCGAGGGGATCTAGATAGGGGAAAAGCATCTTTTGCGTTATCTCATAGCTAGGGATGAGAACTCTTCCCTACATCTCCCACTAGAGTCCCAGAGGAAAAGGGGGCGACCGCCCAGGCGAGCAACATTCAAAAACGTAGCCTGATGTCATCGTATACCCTATCCAACACATAGAAAGTGATCAAATCGGAATAGTCTCCCTATAATATTGATTAGCTCTCTTCAAATATACCCGTCTTCCCCTTTTCTTTCATTCAAATGAACATGTTGACTACTAAAACTTCACTTTTAGAAAAGTGCACCTGTAGAAAAAATTTTTAACCCCTTCATTCCCTGAAACAGTTGCTGAAGGGAGAATCTTACCCCTCACCTGAAACATACATGAGACGCTTTTTAATTCATTATTATTGAACACTGTTATGCGTGGTATAGCGTGAAGTAAAAATAAAAAAGGTTTTATTCAGAATGATGCCAATCTACGTTAAAGTACCTTGTTTTTTTTTGTAACCGAAGTATAAATTTAAGCATTCATTATTTTATCATGATTTTGTAACATATCTTTCATTATTTAACTATTTTTTTCGTTGGAAGTCTAAAAATATAGTGCAATGGGATTATTCAAGAGAAAAACTTAAATAAAAAAAAATGCCTGAATGTTTTTAATATTCAATCGATTAAAAAACTGTCAATCCTGTCACTGAAGAACTGAAATCCTATCAAAGTCCAATGAATCACTATTGAGGATGGTGATGCTGAAAACATTAAAAAATTTGTTCTCTGGAAATAAAATAAAAGGGATTTGAAAAGCAATGGTTATAAAGACCTCTAATTTCACCAGGAAATCAAACTGGTCTTGGTGTTTTCATCCAAACTCTCTCGCCAGTGATTGCATAGATTTCGACAGTGTTTTTGTTTCTTCCTCATTTAAATGTTAATTTGCGATTGCTAACGGGAGTACTTTTTTATTTCATTTTTATAAGGTTTTAAAAATATAGATTAAAGGCAGTGATTAAGGAACAACATATCAAAGATTTCAACTCAAAGAATTTTTAAAAATTTGTTTATATTTTTTGGTCTAAGAGTTATTATTTAGCTCATGAGAGTTTGACCATGTTTTCTAATGCAAGTTCAAAAACAGGTAGCTTCGTAAGTTAGATTGAAATTAAACTTTACAAGTTATAAAAACTAGCAGCAAGCAAACTATTTGATTAAAACGTAATAAAATCTTTAAAACTTTAGCATTTAGTTAGTGAGCTTCTTTTGATAGACAAAGCTCAAATTGAGTGTTTCAGGAAATGGATATAGCACTCGATTCCCTTTTTTAAACTACTAATATGACTATTATTTTCTAAAAATTTCAATTGTAAATATTGATTTGGAGTTGAGTTTAAGAAATTAAGTGAATATTAATATTGATTTAGTCCACTCATCTTTCATTAGTAGCGGTGGTGTTAAAAATTTGTAAGAGATGCGCATTTTGCACTGCTTCCAGTTTCAGTAAAACGCATTTCTATCATAACTACTAAACGTGTGGTTGTTAGTTACGTCCAAATTAAATTGTTCATTGACGACATATTAGAAATTGATGCTCTTGAAGACAAATTTAAATCAGGCATTATTTTACTTTTAGGTAGAATATATCATCTCTAAAAGTACGAAAATCATAAGTCCTATTTATAAACTGAAGAAAGAAACCATTGAATTCCATGACCCATCATCTTCTTTGAAATAGTCCAAATGTTCAGAGGCAAGCCTACGAGTAGATATACTTTTTTAAGCCATTTCATGCCTCCAAGATATCCAAACGCATGTTGCAAATATGCTACAAAAAGTAACTTTCAAAATGTTCAAAGATGCTTCATGTTTTCTGGAATAGAAGGAAGAGTTCGGTTACATTTTGGGGGTTGGCACCTTTTATTTTTTCGGGGGAAAATGAAAGCAGGGCCTTCTCTTCATAGGCAAAGAAGATATAGAAATGAAAAATTCTGGACGTAAAGCTAGCGTGGCGAAAACCCTGTGAAACCTAACACGTAATATTCGAAAGCACAAGCCTAGTCCCTAGGTACATAAAGAGGGGTGAGTGCCTGGTATGAAAAGAGAAGATACAGTGCTAAGGCCTTGCTATCCATTTTCTACTCTTTTTATTTCATTCCAACGAAATGGAAATATCACGTAATCGACGGGCAATACACATGACCGAAATATTTCGAGAGAAAAAAAAATCAGCCTCGTCCTACCCCTAAACTTTTTCACATTTCGTAGATGCAAAAGTTTTACTCCCATCTGAAAAACGAAGTGATGTTCTTGGATTGAAAGGAAAAAGCTCTAAATACGAACTTTGAGAAGAGGAAAAAAGCGAGTCAATGTTTGTTCTGAATAGAGTATTGAATCAAATTTCACTGAAAAGAAATATACCAAGTGTTTACAAATAGATTTGAGACCCTTTCTATCCACGAGATTTCGGACAACAAAGTTTTCGAAAACATAGACGTGTATAAATTGAAAGAGATCACGTTTTGTGTTGAGAAATTTCAAAAAAAGTGGTGTGAATGAAATATTTCTTTTATTATTCATATTCATTTGCATTGTATTTTAAAGGGGGACTAAAGATATTTTGTAATAAGTTATAAAAATCACGATGTTCGTTAAAATTGAGTCTTACTATAAATGTAATGAATTAAACATTAAAAATATTTCAAATGGTTGGTTTTAGTCATAGTACCAACTTAATTACAGTTGAATGTCTTAAGACTTTGCAAAACAAGAAAGCATTGCGAATAAAAGGTAAAGCCTGATAAAAAGTAATACTATTAAGCCGCTGTAATAGTACAAAAAATAATCAGAAATATAAACTTGGACAACTACTATCGAATAATATTGGACTGTCAGTCACAATATTAGTTGAAAATAGTTATTTTGCACCAAACACAATTCAGCTAAATCAAAGGACATAATAAGCTAAGTCTGACCGGAAAATGAATTTGAAATTAAAGAGGAAAGATCATTACAAATTGAAAGAAACATTAAAAAAAAATAGGTTGAGCAATGCAGATAGGAAACTAAATATACAAGGGGAAAAACATAAAAACATTCTGGTAAAATTGCTATGTATGGTAATTGCATCTCTGGTAAAAAATAAAAAAAAATAACAATGATGGTGAATAAAATCAAAATGTATGGTGTTTACATCATTCGTTTGGTAATTTTTCTGTTTGTTTGGACGCAGTTTACCACCTTGTTAGAATAAAGCCAGCCCCGTTAGGGGGACAGCCTACTTCCAATCTGCGATTGCTTCATGAGCTTCATGAACTTCATTTTTCTGCCATCTTTTCCTACCAATTTTGGATTCAAAAGTAATAAAGGAGCCCCCCTGCCATCTACATTCCATTCTGATTGAGACGAAAAAGAGACTTAGAGAGGTGTCAAAGCCCTGATTTATGAATTACCCGGGATTTTACTTTGTTAAGTAATGCAGGGGTGCTAAAATTGGTTTGAAACTAGCTGAGAACAATTTTATTTTGTAAACATAGGGAGAAAAAAGGTCTGGTAAAATTAATGTACTGTGAATGGTTATAACATTTCTGATAAAAAAAGAACCATAATTTTCGTTAAAGAAACCAAAATATACGGTATTTAAATCATTCATTTGATTATTTTTCCTTTCACATGGTAACGGTTTGCCAGAAATTCAGGCTTTCAAAATTTTAGCTCTCATTACCACACATTTAGTAAAAAATTATAAATTGAAAAGTAAATTTAACCGAATAACTAGTTTTTATGCACTGCTCTAAGCTACCATCATAAAATTATAAGAACTTCACGCGAATTTTCAAAACTTTATCGCTTATTATAAAACGATATTTATTTTTTGCTAATTTTATCCAAATCAAGTGCTCCGGTAAAAATACCGAGCTTTTTCGTGTTTTGGTGTTCCCATAGAGTCAGCCACATGGTCAATTTTACCATATTCTAGTAGCTTTGTCCATACTCTTTTTTTTCTCAGTGTAGAATCCTAACAATTTTATTTACCTATATATTATTGTTATAGGTTTTTTTTTTAAAAAAAAAGAATATAAAAGGAACTTATTGCCTAAAATATTTACTATTACATGACGTAGATTTCCGTTACTTTTTCTTTTAATTTTTAAATTTTTCACTTAAGTTACTTACTTTTATTAATTTATTTAACAAAATTAAAGTGGAAGAGTAATAATTATGCATATTAACCAGTTGTTAAAACAGTTAGCTTAAAAAAATTATCACTCATTTTTACCAGGTATTTTAAAACTATGTTTCCAACTTTGACGAGCAATAACTTTTAATATAAATTATCTCTGTTATCCTGATTGAACGTATCTCAGCAAAGAGTAAAGTTCTCAGTGAATAAAAAACTACTTTAAATTTTTTTATTTTATAAGAGATTTAAAAAATATTTTTTGCGCACTATTTTCTCGTAAACACATTGAAAGTCTTTATTATTTTGTGTCACAAACGTATGTTTTCTTTATTTTAGATTAGTGAAGGAAAATTTAGACTCCAACTTACTAACAGTTTCCTAAATTTGGAAAAACATGTGCACCATACAAGTTACAAAATTTAGCTACCATATTAACAAAGTGGATTATTGCACATTAAAATGTTGGAAAAAGTACTCTTAAAATTTTATTACTGATCAAAATTATTAATAATGAATACTGAAAGTGATTAAATAAATAAAAAATAAAAAGTTGATTAAAAACTGCTGTTTGTAGAAAATGCAACACCATGAAGGAATCATCAGAATCAAATGAAATTCGCAGCAAATGTCAATTATAGGATATTATGCAAATTAATAAAGTTTCAGAGCCATCGCGCGTGCGTGGCGCGNTCTGTTTGTTTGGACACAGTTTACCACCTTGTTAGAATAAATCCAGCCAAGTTAGGGGGACAGCCTACTTCCGTTCTGTAATTAGTCATGTAATTAAAATTTTCGTTTTCATAAAGAGCGGAAATAAAGGTTAAAAAGGAAAGCTAGGACGGTTTAAAAGTTGGGAATCCTTAATTTCAGTCTGAAACGCAGAAAGCTCACGTTTTAGACAAACAGTAAAAAGAGATCAGCCGAATTCATTCTGTAGGAGTCAATTAAGCGCAATTGATACGCATTGAATGTTTTGTGACGGTGAATACGGTTTCTCAGTAAGCGTAACTTATCTGAAACGGCCAGCATATTCCCCGAATATGAATCCAATAAAAAAAATTTGGGACATTCTAGAGAAAAACGTTTTTAGTCATTAATCACTCCCGAAAACAATTCAGCAACTTGAGTGCTCTCTTATGAAAGAGTGGGAGAGAGTAATTGTCTGATAATCTCATTGATTTTTTATGTAACCTCGTAATTGTGTGACATTGTTTTCTATCAGGGAAAATCAAACTCCTTATTCAAACTCAATTTTATTTGAGAAATCGCATTTTATGTTCGTTTGCATAGTATTCATCAATTGTGCATTTTTTGCTTTTAGACAAATGTGTTTTTTATTTTCGAATTTCAAAAGACTGAGACTATGAGCAAACACATTAAAAATAAACACTTAAACCAAGAAAGAGCATTAATTGCATCGAAAAGTTCATGAGATAACGCCTCGAGTCCTCACCCCTCGAGTCCTCTTATTTCCCAACATCATAGAGATGTTGGGAAATAAGAGTATCAGTATCTCTATGGAGAACTCCACAAGCACGCAGGTGATATTCTTCAGAAGACTCGTAATCGGTCTGGCATATCTATTGTCAATAAATGTCAGACAAAGTCCAATTTTTACTTATCAATTGCTTCATATCCTTTCCTCATATTTTACAATACAGACATTGCATAGCATTGACCAAAATACATCCTCATACGCAGTTTATATTCAAAATCATGATATCCCATAATTAATTTGAGCATAGTACTACTATTTGTATCTAATAATCGAGGCATGATGTTATGGACTGAAGTGTGGTTCCCTACTAAAGTTCAGATAGCTATTGAATTAAACGGAGGAATTTGCTTTCTAAAAGACAGGTTTAGTGAGACATATTAAGGTTTAATAAATTACCGTCGTTTCCAGGAAAATATTTATGGCTCACTATTATCATTAAGGCTTCAAAATGTTGGATATTTTGATCAATAACCATGTTTATATCGATACTATAATGCCTGAACCACTTATAGTTGAAATGAAATATTGAAATTTAGTATACAATCAAGCGTGTTATCGCGGTCTTTATCATAAAGCTTTTTGAGAGTTAATGTAATGTCAAGTGGCATTATATAGCTTTTGATAGCTGATTCAAAAGCAACATGTTAACATAGTTTTTTTATCCCATTTTGGAGTAAGATAAATTGCATATTTAAAAAAGAATTTAATACTTCTTACGCTATAAATAATGTTGCATGAACTTAGATCATTATAAAAAATTAAATTCAAAGTTAATTTAGCTATAAGAAAGATATAAATACTTTTGATATGAAAGCTAGGTCTTTATAAATTGCATAACTAATTAATTTCGTAGTAAATACTGATTATTTTAAAACAAGTAAGTGATATTTAGATATTATTGGCAAAAGATAAGATTTATACTTCTCATTTTTTTAAAATCCTTTTTGTCACTAAATTTTTTAGAAATATATATACTTTGTAATTTGGTAATTTGAATTATACAGTGATCAAAAGGAAAAAAAGGAAAAAAGAAAACGGAACAGCTATGCAACTTTTAATTTAATTATTGACTTTTCATGCACTTAATTTCAATCGTAATGGTTTGAGGAGAAAATTTTAAATATGATAATTAGCTTGCTCAAACGATAGTTTAAGTTACGAAAACACTCTTAAAAACACGTAACACATGAAAAAAATGTGTGTTTTTGAGATTGATTTGTAACTTAAGAACAAAATCACTCGACAATTTTTTTTCCTTGAGGAAGGAGTGTTTTGCCACAATTCTTTAACCAAAAAAGAATTGTATATTGATTGTGAAAACCTGAACTGAAGTAACTCGAGAGCTCCATTTTCTATTCACACTGTACTGAAAACTTAAAATTTTAAAAATAATCCTACTTTTACAGTGGTACTGATATTTTTTTTCATTATCACATATTTACATTTCTCTTAATATTGAGAGTAAACTAGCCCTTCCGGACATAGATAAGACATAGAAAGATAAATTGTAAGCAATTCAATTCATGAACTAATCGTAACTAATTTTTCTTGCTTTTGCAGTCAAGTTATAAAATATCATGGGAAAAAGTAGTTTGATCTGGTGAAAAGTAGTCTAATCCTAAAATAGAACTTTATATAAATGTCGAATATATTATGTAGCAAAATACATGGGTGAAAATTTTAATGGTTTTTGAGAAAATATTTTCTTACTAGTGAAAAGATTTATGCTTTGACGTAAAATTCTTCACTTTAAAATTGAAATCTTAGACCGTTTTACATACCATGACAACTCTCTTATTCAAACATAGGTATATGTTACTGTGAATGACCAAAATTGGTGGCTGTTGACTTCCACCGGTGAATGTTGATAATCATATAGGCGCTTTGGAAATTGTCCGAAGTCTATAGTAGGTCTAGTTAAATGGCACTTCCCGTCACACATTTGCCCGGTATGCCCTACATCAGTGTTTTTTTTTAAGGTTAAGTGCCACTGTTCAGTATGCATTTAACCGGTACTCCGAACACTAATGTTTCTCCTAATCTATCCTCTCCAGATATTAAAATGCCGAAAAAATATAATAATACCAACTAATAAATTAATATCAAATCGGATATAACAAATGTTTCGGACATTCGCCAAAGGTACTATGTGATTGTTGACATTCACCAGTGAAAGTCGACATTCTCTTGATTACGGTAATTCCCGGTAACGTATATAAGATATATTTATAAGGCAATTATACTTTTAGGTATAAGCGCAGTAGTTCAATTTCTTAAGTATTATTGTGCTACCACTTCGTAAATGGCTTTCAAACGAACATATAAGTTGGCAGCTATATTACTATGCTGTATCAGAATGTATATTGAAACATTTTGTGCCGCAATATCGATCAAACTCACTCCATCTTGTTAATTTGAACCATATCATCACAAATCTCGATTACACGATACTATGCCTGAATTAGAACAAAAAATAGATGAATATAACCAAAAGTTATAAAAAAATATCTCTGAAGTTTATAGCCCTTAACGTTAATTTCACTTTTTGCGTATTTCGCTATATCTCGAGAACTTTTTAATCGAAGTGAAAAGAATTTTTTTACACAATTATAAAATTCGTTAATCCAAAGATAATTCCATGGAAAAAATAACTTTTAGTAAATATTTATTATTTATTATTTAATTTTATATGGGTCAAGAAAATTTTGAATTGCAAGATATACCATTTTTTGCATCATTTTAAAGAATATAATTTTGCATGGCGAAATACGAAATTCGAGAAAAATCGGTTGAATGGTTCCTCAGAAATTGAATTTAAAAAAAGTTAGATTTTTAAAATTCGATTTCTCAGGAACTATTCGACCGAGTTTGCTCAAATTGTTAAATTTTTGAAAAGTGTCAAACAAAAATGTATAAGTAATATTTTAAGTACGTCCATGGAAACCTGATTAAAATAGTATAAAAATCGAACTACAGTAATTTTTGTGCTACATTGAGTACTATCTTTACATATCTACCTCGCTCTATCTTTATAATATATAATTATAAAAAGTATGAAGCCGGTTTGTGCTGAGGTAATGCCCACAAAATTTTTTCCTACATTATCCACAAAAAAAATCAGTCTTAATTTTAATTAAAATATGGCAGATACCTTAAATCAAAATTGAGGATACCTTCGAAATACCAACTCACTAGGTATCAGGTACTGACCTTGTCATCAAATATCGTGCAAATTTTCCGCAACTTTAAAAATATGATGCTGGTACTTAATCTTTTTAGCATAAGACCTCTTACAAGAGTTCTGTAAAACTGCTTTCCAGCAAAAACATGTTTCATACGGGAAAAACACACAACAATCCCTTGAGAGATTTCCCCCCTGCCGTGTTTTAATGTGAAAAATTATTCTGTTTTTAACTATCCAATAAGTGTTAGATTAACTTGTTTCATTTTTTAAACATTTTATTGAAAACTCTACAGAAAAGAAAATTAAATAATGGAGCAGAAATTTTATTGTAAAATAATTGTATTGGAAAATGAAATCATATCAGTTACAACAAAACACTATTTTTTTTCATCTCCCAATTCTTACTATCAGCGATCTCTTATCAAAATTTTTATGTTTTGAAAAGTAGCACGAAAAAGTGCAAGAGTAAGTTGCTTAAGTACACCTATAGAAAAATGTAAAGGCAAAGTAACAAAGTTTTATTAGAAAATAAGGTAGAAAACTATTAGTGCTTTATAATTGATTGAATAAATAATTTAATCCCAAACACTGCTGTTTTGAAAAATAACAAGCAAATCAATTTGCTTTCGACATTATTGGAGAATCCAAGTGAGAGATTAGATAGATAGTAAGGAAAAAAAAGGAAGAAAAAAAAGAAGAAAAAAAAAGAAAGAAAAAAATATAAAGTGAAAAAATTGCAACAAAAAAAAAATAAAATAAAATAAATTAATTAAATCAAAATAAGTAATAAGCAAAAATAAAAAGTAAATAAATAAAATAAGAATGAAATAAAATATAAAAATGACAAATGCGTATAAATTTAAGCTTCTCTCGAAATGATTTTCATTATATTGATAAATAACGAAAAATATACTTATTAATTAAATAATATTCAGTAATAAAAAACACAAACTTACGCACGAAACTTAAAAAGATAACAACAGTACACTATCATAGAATTCAGTTTGATCTTGGAAATTTGAACAATAAAACCTCACAAATTTGCCGCAACATAAATAAAATCGCGAACTGAATCATTTAAATACTTAATTTTAGTCATATATGTGCGATGCTGCATGTTCGAGAATTCAAAAGAACTTTAAAGGTTTCCTTGTATCCTAATAATTAACAGGAAAATAGAAAAAATATTTTCTTTCAATGCATTTAAAAATTTTAACGGAGTAGAATGGCAGACATATGATGAAAATACATACATTTTGTTTAGATATATGTTTGAGAAACCTTGATGAAAGCAGAAATTATAAACAGCCTATTTTTAAAATGATTTTCAGAATTCTGCAACAAAAAAGTAATTCAAAGATTAAGAAAATAATTTTGTTGAAAGAGACCGAGAAAAGTTTAAGAAAGGGAAAGCAACAATTCTTTTTCAATATATCCGTTCTAAGCAGTGGTGCATTACTCCTAAATTATTGTAATGAAGCAGTTTTTTTAGAAGGGGTGGAAGTAACATTATTCTAAACCAGTAGCGTAATAAATTTTGCTCGCTAAAATTATAATTTGGCTAAATTTAACCAAACTAAAAGTTCAAAATATTCTGCTCTGTTCTTAAATTCAAGTCCAAATTATATAGAGTGAATTTTGTTACTAGTTTCGTATCACAATTGTCCGAATAAAGTGAGGACCTTTTTATGTCGATAAAGATGTGTTTTTATTTCCATAATAAGTATTTCTTGAAATCATTTCATTTTGCTTAGGACTTTTCTTGTTTTCCTAATTAATTTGATATAATGAAGTTATAAAAGCTTAAGAACACTAATGAAGGAAAAGTACCCTTAACTAAATTAATTTGATTTGTTGAATAACCATTTCAGTCTAACCTGGTCTGGAAATTTGAGAGTAGTTAAAATTAATCAATAAATTGTGAATTTTTTATTTGTTATTTTTTAGATTGATTTTTTTAAACAAAAGTGTGGATTGCATATTGACCAGGACGAATTTCTCAAATTCTTTGAGCATTGATGCATGTTTATTATCGGAAAACATGAGCATTTAAAAGGTGGACTAAATGGTCAGAATTACTTCTGCTCTCTTAGTAGGAGTGAAACCATGAAAAAGGCGCGAAAAAATTCTCATGGAAGAAACTGATGAATATTATACTCCACGTAAAAAGAGATGTTAATTTCTCAAAAACTGTTAAGTTACGGGCTCAGTACAGAACGCGTAAAGTTTAAAAACGAATTTCGAGTGCCTTATTGTTCGGTTCTTTACTTTTTCTGAGTCATTAAAATATTCTTTCAACCATACTCCATAAAAAGCCTTTTTCTGTGCGTCATAATCCTGTAGTCGTAAAATTTTTAAGGGATTTATCTCCATCTTCACAAAAAACTTAATGTCTTTTCGATCAATGCATCGATAATTTTTTCCAGTTTATAACACCTCGTTGTGTTAAATGAACTAGAATGAATCAGGAAAAATTTCTACTTATCTCTAATGATTAAAGCTATCTGAAAGTTAATCCCTCCTTTATATTTTGTCCCTCCTTTTCTGCATGTCATATTCAATAATATGTTATAGATACTATTTTTGTCAAAGATTTTTAAGAAACTAAATAAACTGTTTAAGTTTTTTTTAATTAATCTGCTTTGTTTTAATTGATTGATTAATTATAATTAATCTACTGGAATCATCAGAATTATAATTAATCTTTGATTAATTTTTAATTAATCTACTTACTACTATTTCACTGTTTAGGGTAGCCAATTAAATTTCAATCATGGAAAAAAGCCCAACAAATGGAGGAAAAGTTCCTGAAAATAACTCATTTTTAAAATTAAGATTAAACCATAATTATTATGATGCCTAAGAGCAAGTTTCTAAGATTTTGAAAAACTTTGGCAGTCAAAAATTTCCTGTAACCAGTAAAAAATATTATAAACTCACTTCGGTTCTATTTTTTCCCCCAAATTTGAAATTTCGTTGAATACATCCATGCAAAAATATCAAATACTTACATTTTGAATTTACTATTATTTATTACAACATAAAATTTTTCTTTAAAGAAATATCAAAATCATAGATCCCTATGTGTAATTTCAAAGTATTATATTTTTACAATTAAATCTGCAGAATAAATGAAAATTTACTATTAAACTTCATAGGGTGCAATATAAAGGGTTTTTCCTACGCAATTAATAAATTAGGATACTACTTCTAAGTCCGCAGAAGCTGAAAAATTTCGAAGAAAAATTCCAAAATAACGAGCCTTGTCTAAAAATTACACGATTACAGTGGATATAAGCAAATGTTTTTTCTTATTATTTTTCCAAAATAAGATTGAATCAAACTCGTTTTACCAATTTTTTGAATAAGAAATTAATAAGCTATAGAAATTTTGAACCAAGTATTTAAGTAATCTTGTTTCTTTTGATGAGCTCAATTCTGCACCGATTTCATCATAACTCCATGTAAATTTTCAGCAATTACAGTTACAAATTTCTACATTGTCTTATAAAATATAGATACGTATAATCAGTTATTACTAAACAGGGGAATTATTTTCGTTTTATACATCGTATTATATTTTTTTAAAATAATTTTAACCATTACGATATTAATAAAACGAGGCTATTACGATTATGAATCTCGAAGGGCGAAATACGGAATCAGAAATTTGAGATATACGCGACAGTGTCATAAAGCATTGTAATATCATTTTTTATCCGATGGAAAATAAGGGCGAGAAGGTCAGGTGATATCATTTGAGCTCCACTCTCTGACTGTTTTTAATAAATATCGAAATATAAAAAAAAGTCAACCAACACGGTACGTAAGCTCTAATTGTTATAATCTTGGATCACAGTTATTAACCCTTTTCTGTCGCATATCTACTCTCACCCACCAACGCTTTTCTACCGTTCCAGTCTTATGTTTTCTCTCAGTCACCACAGCAAAGAACCATATTTATCTTATATTATATTAAGTCGACAAGCATATGAGATAAGTAGAATTTGAAATAATATTTTATAAATTGTGCTTAAGTAAATTAATTCTGACCAGCATGGCACCCATGTATAAACCTAATACGACAGCAGAGTATTAATAAACAATTTTATGAATGCAGAAATATGTATAAAAATATAGTATTTATTCGTATCAGATTAAAATTCTTCAATGACTAATTTAAAAACTCAACGGATTTTTTCGGTCGTATGTCTGCTCTCAGCCACCACAGCAAAGAATCATACCGATATTATATTACTAAGTCGACAATCTTCGGAGATGCGTAGAATTCGAAAAAATACTTTATAAATTGTGCTTAAGTAAATTAATTCTGACCAGCATGGCACCCAAGTATAAACTTAATACGACAGCAGAGTATTAATATACAATTTTATGAATGCAGAAATATGTATAAAAATATAGTATTTATTCGTATCAGATTAAAATTCTTCAATGACTAATTTAAAAACTCAACGATTTTTTTCGGTCGTATGTCTGCTCTCAGCCACCACAGCAAAGAATTATACCGATATTATATTACATTATTAAGTCGACAATCTTCGGAGATGCGTAGAATTCGAAAAAATATTTTTTAAATTGTGTTTAAGTAATTAATTCCAACCGCATCAGATTAAAATTCCTTTATGACTAATTTTGAAACTCGACAAATTTTTTTAAAAATATCATCCAAGCACTACAGTCAATAGATGGCTTTTGTATTTCCCCCGTCGTTTTTACACAATTTCTACATGTTGTTGATTGTTTTTGGTTGAGTCCATCTCCATTGGCTACAATTTGGGTGTCGCATACTAAGGAACTATCACCGATTGGGCCCCTTTCAACTAGATAATGATTTTCAGAAAAAAACTTGTTTCTAAAAAAGGTTTTTTTTAAAAAATGAATGACATCAAAATAATCCCTCACAAAGTGCAAACTTTTCCCTCTCATTTTCGGAAAAAGGCAAAGATACGAGAGAGCGAGCACGGACATTACAGTGAGTGATACCGTCTACCCCTCGACGAGCACCCTCACGCCCACCTTCGATTCCTTTGAGTTGTTGGAATTCGGCCAGGCGTGAAAAAGGCGCCATGTGGTCAATAGGAGGGCCAAAACAATGAGGAAACTCCGACAACACGTCAGGATAAAAGTAAAAAACTTTGTTTCCAATGTTATCAGAGGGAAATTGGGAGCTCAACCCTGGAATCAATCTTTTAGATCAATTTTTTAGGCGTGCTAGCTTTTTATTCAATAGATTGAATAAATATAATTAAAATTAAAAAATGTTCTTAACAATAAAATAGAACGGATTATCTCGAAGTATACAGTTCTTATTTCATTTATAAAAAAGTAGTTCTGCAACAATTACGGTATATTTATTCATAAGTTAGATATAAAACATTTATGAAGATATATTTCATAAATATATTCAAAAGTAAATTTATTCACAAGTGGTTTTCAAATTTGAGGAATTTTTGATGTCAGACGATGATGATATTTTTTATTATGGAATAGAAGCACCTAAGCCAGTTGGTTCAGGTGCTTGAGATTTACAAAAATTCATACGATTAAGAGTTATTGAGTATGATATTATAAGAATTTGCCAAACATATTTTCTATGGATTTTTAACAGTTTGTCATAGATTTTTTATTAAAACTACAAAGTCACTATAAAGTTTTTTTTTGTATTTTACTAATATTCGAAATGTAATAAACACCTATTTATTTAAGAAAAAAAAGCTTTTTAGAATAAGTCTGGAAGATAATTTTGATTTTTTTTTTAAATTTCCTGGTTCATGTTAATTGTCTTGCGTTGTCCATTAGAAATGCCCAGTATGTTATTGTTAGGTCTGTTACCAAAGAAAATCAGTTTGAAAATTACTCAATAGATGATACTATCACGTTTTAATATTGCTTTCTGAAATAAGTATGTTGGAATAATAATTTAAAAAATCAATCTTGAGATTAAGGACTATTTCTGAAGATTTTCGCCATTTTCAAAAGGGGAGTATTTTTTTATAGTGTCTGGTCTGTAACCAACTTTTTAAAGTTAATCATTAAAGGTTTATCAACTACTTGTCTTATACAAAGTAAGTATATGAACCATATGTGAGTCATGATGTCCTAAGTTTTAAAAACTTATACGTGGCAGTAAAAAAAAAATTCAATTATGTAAAATTGACCGGTACGTTAACTGTAAATGTATTTTTAAGTTCAATGATGACTTATAAGATCCTAATAGTTCTGAATTTTAATTCAATAACGTTGCTGACAGTTAAAATATGGGCAAGACATACGTAAGAATCAGTGTTAAGCACCAATGATCAATTTTAATTTCATTTTTTAAAAGATTTAAGTTCAAGAAATGCCTCAAATTTGTAAATTATCCTTTTATGAATAATGATTTAATTGCATTATCATGGTACCCAAAATGCAACTACTTAGTAAAAATAATGAAAGTTCATTTTTTACTGAGTCGTAAGCAGAAAATAAAATCTTTGAAAATTACTAATCTTAAAGTATTGCATGCTAATTTTAACAATTTATCATTAAAACCAAAAATTTGTAAGAAATTTTTTAATTTTTAGGGTACATTTTCCTTATGACTAAGGTTAAATAAAAGAGATATTAAATATATTTAATGAGTTAAAATGTGAATGAATTTATTTGAAAGTTATTGAATAAATTAATTGCATTGCTATAGCATCAAGAACTAAACACTTCAGTAAAAATACTGAACTCCTAATCGGTACCCTGTTGTAAACCGAAAAAAAATGACGAACCTAAAGCTGCAAGGATATAGGAGTTAATATTTAAAAAATGAGCAGCCATTGAAAGCATTTTCTACTTTACTTTATTCTGTTAAATCTGAAGTATTAAATTACTATTAGTGACTTTGGGCCTCGATAGCCTAGTGGTTCGAGCATCAGAATCCGGTCCGATGGAGCCGGGGTTCGATCCTCGACTCCGCTACGACCCACCGTGCACATGTTATATGTACGTGCTCGTAAAATGTGTGGAATCGAAAGTCTGGTAGGTCGCTGAAGAGTACGGTATCTGGTGAAAACTTCTTTCCCCTTCAGATCGATGTCTGAATTGAGGAAATGGCCTCATAAATAAGTGGTATTGCCACCTATCCGAGGGATTCTGAGCTAACACAAGACGTACTTTCCCCCTTGCGGTGCTCTCTTGTCAAACGAAAGGGGCACCTACCTGACTTCGCAAAATGTCAATGGCTGGCAAGTTTGGCTCTTCCATGTGTCCTTAGAAACAACAACAACATTAGTGACTATAACTAAAAGGAAAGTAAGCTATTAGAAAAAAGTTGAGAATAGTTTGTGCTTCATTCCAAGAAGTTGTATTAATCTGTTTTATTTATTTCTCATCCTTCCTTACACCATTTTAAAGGAATGTTTTCTGCAGTATGTTTATTATTAGTTAAAACATCTCAGTATGACAAGAATAAAGTAAATGAAATTTATTTACTTTATTGTAATAAGAATTTATTAATTACTGCACATTGAACAGTTCTTATCGGGTTAAATGCAGACAAATTTGGGATTAAAAAAACAATGAGACCATAGTGTGAATTTTTTCAATCTAATGATACTTAAAATTATTATTTTTTTCATCCTCTCGCACTTATTTTTTCGATTAAATCTTTTTTTATTTCGATCTCTTTTAGAGCATAAATCTTTCTTAGTGCCTTCAAATGTAGAAAAAGTATAGAATAAAACAATTTTCTTAGCACAGAACGTCATCTAAAACTTTCAAATCGGAAATAAAAAAAAATCATTTACTCGAGCACTCTCTCAAATACATTATTTGTTGCCGAAAGTCTTGAAAATAAAACAAATAAAAATTCGGATTATTCGGTACACGATTTGATTGCTGGTTCCGTAAAGCAAATATATAAGAATGAAAGTTTAGGAATATTGGTTTTTGTAGGTTAAGTGTTTCAAAATCATTTCACCTCTAAAAGCAATTACAAAATGCTTCGGTATTAGATTAAAATAGATCTGCGTTCGTAATTTCGTCTCGCGCTACATTTTTTCCCCCCATTTTGAACTTAATGGAGTTGAATCTCTTTCGATTTTTTTTTAAACTTTTCTAATTCCCTTTTCTCGTTTCCGAACGAGATATTGAAAGTCATAGCTTAAGTGCGGAATTTAAGCAAAATTGGTTGTAGAGATAAGTAGTAGAAAGAGTAGTACTGCGTTTAGAATTTAAAATAAGTTCGGTGACAAATTCAATTCTTGGAAGTAAAGGAATTAAAGGAAAATAGAATTTTCTTAAATGCTTTGCTTCTCGTGTGAAATTTTTCGCGAATTTAGTTGGACTTTATATGACAGAGCTAGATACGGATATCTAGAAACAAATTATTTATTTGCATACCCAATCCAGGATTTTTAAGAGATAGGATTGTTATGGGACACAGAACATAGGTTTTTGGAGTGGAAAAAAATCTTTTTTTTTATTTCTTATCTTTAATTCATTTGGTTTGTGGCTCAGTTAAAAAGGTTTTTCTTTTATACCCCAAAAGTTACCTTATTTAAAATGGTCGGTCATACATAAATTCATAAATGATTTTATTGATAAAAAATGTCAAACTTCTTAAAAAAGTAAGAAATATGCTGATGTTTTAACGTGTTGTTCAAAGTAAAATTGATGCAAAAATTTAAGTGCTAAATTTGGGGGAAAAAAACTATTATATAAAGTATTCCGTATTTTAAACAATTCTAATATTTTGGCCATTTTTTAAGTAGTTAAATACGAAAATAATCTGATGTGAATAAGATTTTTTTAAAGGTTTTGTTATGTTCCCAATATGGATAAATGAAGATTTGCCTCTTACCCGGAGATGAACGGAGATCTTGAATTTACTGAGGGGTAAAAGGGTTCAAGTGAGGGAAAACTTAAGCAGTTCTCTTGTCTTCCGGATTAAGTTCAAAATTACAAGGCAACGGAGTTGAACATTAGTAGTCGTAAACTCAAAACTTGGGTCTGCTGTTTAACGACAACTACAAAATAACATATATAAAGATGTGAAGTCGAGGTCACTCAGGGGATAAAACGTTCGGTTTCCAATGAGGTGACAAAGGTTCGAATCCCTGCAGTGGCTAGTTGATACGAATTATACTCCCGGCTCGTACCAACCACAGTGCTGACGTAAAATATTCTCAGTGGTAGACGAGTCATGGGTTGGAATCCACTTTCCATTGGCTAACCATGGGAAATTTTCGTGGTTTTCCTCTCCAAATAATGAAAGCCTAGGTGAGTTCCATCAAAAAGTTCTCCACGAAAGTTTCATTAAAAATTCCTCCACCATTTGTCCCTATGTTTGATCCCGAAGTTATTTTGTCTTCTGAGTTGGGTTCAAAATTACAAAACTACGGAGTTGAACATTGATAATCATAAACTTAGAATTGGGTCGGCTCTTCGACTACGGTAATAAAATTTACTGAAATATATAGACAAAGGAGAACAGGACATTTTGGAAAGAGGTCCCTTAGCATTAAAGAGGTCCCTTATCATAATGCAAATATTCAAAACTAAAATAATAATATATAATAATTAATAATCCTGATTGTATAAATAGGTTGCCAGTTCTTGTGTCAAAAAATGGAAAGGGTTTAACGAGGAATTTAACATTGCTTTCTGGGCAATTAAGGACTTCTCTGTATTTTTGATACAGAACCAAAAAATGCCAAACTCAAGTTGAAAGGACCGATGGTCTAGAAGTTATAAGGGATTTAGTAAGTATCAAGTATAAAAAGTACAACTTTTTATCGTACCTAATTTTCTGTTTGAAACATTTATCTTAAAAAAGGGGTATTTTTTATGTAAATTTTTACACTAAATCGAGTCAAAATTATAATTTCAATAATTGAAAAAATATTAAAGTTCTTAAATATGCAAAGTACAGTTTTGTACTTATACCTATCTACATCTTTCGATACTGTTATAACAAAGTAAAGTGTTAGTAAAGCCAGTAAACTGTTAGATTCGATACAATTTTTTACACTTTATCGAATAAGATCGAAATCCAATCGATAGGACTAATAATTTTGAAGTTGTGAGAGTTTAATTTTTGTACTTATAGCTTCGTTCATTTTTATGACTTCGAAACTTTTCGTTCTATTGACTCTTTTATTTTATTGAATTTAACGTAACGAAATGCAACAATGTCTTAGTTGTCTAGATAAGAAGGTGGCAGTATAAATAGGCACGAGTACAAATATTGTACTTCGTATGAAACATTCATAATTCTTATAACTTTTCCTTGGTTTCAATTATCTTGGCTATCGATTTGGTTTCGATCTCTTTCACCATGCTATCTAATATTTCGCTTGTTAATATGACAATATGAAAGTGTAGATAGGTATAAGCCCAACACTGTACTGATTTTTGCATAAAGACTTTAATAATATTTGAAACAATAGTCCCATCAAATTTCTTTTAATTTAATAGGATTTAGTGTAAGAAAAATAATACCTATTAGTCTAGATACAAATTTTGGACTCAAAAATAGGTACAATTAAAAATTATACTTTTTTCACAACTCAAACTTAATCCCTTATGACTTCTGAAGTATGTATTAGTTCTATCGACCTGATTTTGGTGTCATTTGCTTCAGTGAGAATGAAAAAATACATAATACACCTTACTTAGATAAACAGTAAAATTTAAGTTTTTTTCACCATTTTGACCCCCTCTCAAATTCAAGATGCTTGTTTCAGCTTTCCCCTAAATTCAAGATGTCCTGCAGCTAATTTTGGGGAAAGGGAAAATTTCAGAAATCCATAACGGGCCCAAATCAAATCTTTTAAAACAATTTCCAGGATCCCTCTAACTATTTTCGTATTAATCTTTTTGTGAAATGGAAGCTGGCATTATAGTGCTCTGGTAGATAATATGGAGCACACTGAACCATTCGAGCAAACTAAATAGTCTTAAATTTGATTAGCTGTACTTTTGTTCATCTTTAACGGAATCATGGTACAAATCGATACTTTATTATGGTTGCTACTTATTTGCGAGGTAAAAATGTTATTGTTCAATCTGAACTTATTTTTCTGAGTGTGAGGAATTAATTTCAACTAAAAATAAAAATATATTTTCATATTTTTTATATATCAGCTCAACCCCAAAATGAAACAGCCAGTTAATGCTGATCAACCATATACTGAGGCAACAATCAGTTAATGTTGATTCAGGGTCTTTAGTCACACACTACATCATATTTTCATTGATAAATAGTTAAAATCCTTCTCTTTTAATGAAAATCGATTCTAAATCGAATAAAAAACTTCATTCTTAAAGTTTCATATAGAACAAAATCTATATATCTTAGGGAACAATTTTCACCATTTCACCACATTGGAAAACTTCTAAAATCCTCACTTTTTGATCAAATCGATTCTAAATATTCATAATATGCATTTTATAGGGCATTTCCTTAAGTCAACGAAATCCGTGTATCTTCGGGATTAATTTTCACCATATGAACACATGGAAAACTTCCAAAATCCTCACTTTTTGATCTAAATCGATTCTAAATATTCATATAATGCATTTTTATAGGGCATTTCCTTAAGTCAACGAATTCCGTGTATCTTCGGGATCAATTTTCACCATATGAACACATCGAAAACTTCTAAAATCCTCACTTTTTGATCAAATCGATTCTAAATATTCACAATATGCATTTTTATAGGGCATTTCCTTAAGTCAACGAATTCCGTGTATCTTCGGGATCAATTTTCACCATATGAACACATAGAAAACTTCTAAAATCCTCACTTTTTGATCAAATCGATTCTAAATATTCATAATATGCATTTTTATAGGGCATTTCCTTAAGTCAACGAATTCCGTGTATCTTCGAGATCAATTTTCACCATATGAACTCATGGAAAACTTCTAAAATCCTCACTTTTTGATCAAATCGATTCTAAATATTCATAATATACATTTTTATAGAGCATTTCATTAAGTCAACAAATTCCATGTATCACATAGAACCATTTTCAGCATGGATTCTCATTGGTAAATGGTTGAAATCCCCACCTTTTGTAAGATCAAATTCCATTTCACCAAGTGGCATAATACTGGAATAGCCCCCAGGTAAACACTTTCCTTTCAGAGCCAATAGACTCTATATATTTGTCCCCATAGGCAGTTGCAGTCCACCGTTTCATCGCGGGGGTGTTGTAAGTAAATTACGTTCTATGTTAGAGGGGGGAAATAGGAAAAAAGCACCCCTGTATCGTAAAATGCTCAAACGCTATGAATAATAAGAAGTCTTCTACGAAATGGTGATGGTTAAAAAGGAAAAGAGTCGTTTTCAAACTAGGAAAACATCTGCTGCCAACTCGTCGTTATAAACTAATGGGATTAATCCACTCTCCTGGTTTTACTTAGGAAAGTACATCGACTGAATTTACATTAAGAATATACCTGCAATCAAATGAACTCTTAATATTCCACTTCCCTACGATTTCTTAGTTAACTCTCTCTTTTTTGTAACACACTCACTTTATTTTGTTTGATACAATTTTCCATTTCCCGATGCTCTTTAAAGAATTGAATTTAAGATTTGAGTTGAAATTTTAGAACCAATTTTGATAGTGAAGTGGATAAAAAAGCTGCTTTAAGAAATTTGTTAAGCTATAATGTTGCTTTAAAATTTAAACAAACTGATGTACTTAAATGTTTTCTTACAATTACAGAAAATATCAAATTAAAATACTTTAGTTAAAGAGTTCGAAAAATAGTGAAAGTGCTTGGAATTCTTTATGTTCGACATATATTTTGAAATTTTTGTTCATAAACTGATAAAAGATTTAATTTTTAATATCGTTCAAATTCGCTGTAACTTACGGTGTTAAATCGAAGTGCATGATCTGCATTTTTGAAATCGATTGCACCATATTGCTTGACTTGAACTGAACCACGCTTCAATTTAGCAGCTGATTAAGGTTGCTGCAACTTTGCATGATTTTATGGTAAAAAATGTGCTAATCATTCTTGATATCTCGAATTACTTAGATCAACGACTAAATGGATCAATGACATGGATATATTTTGAGGCTTAACCTATTGTTAGTTTTCATTTTCAACTTTAAAATACCGAGTATTTTAATTAATGCTCATTACTCACAAATCTTCTAAATTATTATCAGTAATTACCAGTTGCAGGAAACTGTACATTTTACAAACATAATTTTTGAGATTTTAAAACACGTCACACTGAAACAAGTACTCTTTTTCAAATAAATTTTTAAATAAAATTTAAATTATTTTCTTTTTTTGTATAAATATTTAAAATAAAATAAATATATACTGCATTACTTTACTATCTTATTATTTATACAATCTTATGAAGTTTCACTTGTAAGTTCAATTGAAGTTTCAATCTAGCTGAATATTGAAACATGGATATATTTTGAGTCTAGGTAGTTACACTTGAAACAACTTTTGTCTTTTTTAAAAAATAATTTTAAACTTATAAGTTATATTTAACTCATAATATTCCTCCTAATATATCTAACATTTCTTCGAGCAAGCAAGGAAAGAAGGGTGTTGGTTATAAAATGTTGCTTAAATTTTAAAAATGTTTTTTCTTCAGATTTTTTCGATTAGAAATACGTTAAAATTAGCTTTCAAAATGTTCGTAACTCGCAACTTTCGTTATAAAACTTTTTTTAATCTAGCAAGTACTTTTATAAAGCATATTTTAGTTATAATAGAAAAAAAACATTAACAATACTAAAAGAAAGCAGATAAATTTAAATTTAAATTTTTAAACAAACTGTTTTAGTCACATATTGATAAGCATTTTCGAATTAACGTCTTTACAACTATTAATTTCCGCACATTGTGAAAAGAATTTTATATACTGTTCTTGTTGTTTCCTTTTGCTACATGCTGTAATGCATGTCTAAAATATTAGTTCAAACTAATAGCTTCAAGTAAGCCAGTTTATTTTTTTGCTCGAGCATTATATTCTTAACCACAACTGACATTTTTTTTAAACTAGTGACATTTTCCAAAAACTAAAGTATGAAATATGAAGTTTTTAAAAAGCTTTTCTTTGTTCTTTAGTGTTTTTTTCCTAATTCAAAGAAATTTTTTGTTATGAATTACGTTATTTTCTTTTAAAAACATTTCAGTTTTCTGTACATGTTTTCATAAAAAAAAGAAGCATTATTTATAGTTTATCAAAGGTTTTGCCAAAGAAAAGGCAAAAAGAATATGTCCAAGTATTCCCAAATCGTTCTTCGATGCAGTACGCTTAACTTCACAAAGCAGAAAATATGAGAAAAGAAAAATCTAAAAAAATAAAATTTCTAAATCGAAAAGTTGCAATGGCAGAAGTTTACGCTTTTAGATATAAAACAATATAAAGTGCTTCTAAAGCCCAACAGGTTCAAGGAGCGATCGTTCAGTAAAGTTTGGTCTACTGTTGATTGTTAAACCTTCATGGTGAAGGTAAGTTTGAACTCCCACCAGCAATAAAGGAATGTAAGAGGGGAGCTTGAAACCACTGTTTTCGCAAGTTGGCCCAAAAGAGTAACAAGAAAACTCCACTACACAATTACAGTGTTACAACACTCAGGGGATACTAACTCTGGGGTATTTTGAGACGCCGTTTTCTCTCAATTTATTTATTTTTTTTATTCTCCACTCTTTTATATATTCCGATTTTTTTTTCACGGTCTTGTTGTATTCAAATTCCTTGGTGTTTTCTTTGCTCCTTTTGAGTTTTGAAGAAAATATAATTTTTACTTATGAGAAATTTATTAATATATTCTTATCTGTCAAATCAGTAAAATGAAATTTTTTTGAACCTCTAAAAAGTGTTTTTTTTTTTAAATGAATCCATCAAATTTGAAAATCCACTTAAAATAGGAACTTATACCTTTAAAAGATTAACTTAAGGAAACATACAGTTAATCGTTAAAGTTTTTCAAATTTTTCTTCAACAACACATTTATAACAAAATTTAAGAGCGAGGAAGAGTATTTATTGTCGCTTCCTGTAACAAGATTAAAAAAGAAATAAGAAATATTTGTTTTTTAAATTTTAGGTAGGAAAGTACTTTATTTACGTCACACTGGAGCTGCACAATGGGCTATTGGCGACGGTCTGGGAAACACCCCTGAGAATGACTAGAAGACATGCCATCGCAATTTTGATCCTCTGCAGAGGGGATGGCTCCCCTGCCTTGGTAGCCCGACTACCTGTGAGAGAAGTCGAGCAATTTACGATCGAGCAGTTTAACGAGGACCGATATCGTGCACTCTCGGTTCCTACGCAGGCTGATCAAAAAGGTCATCCACCCGCTTACTGACCGCAGTCAGTGATGCTTGTCTTCTGGATTCTACTTGGAACCGTGTCTTTACGATTAGTCCACTGCGGAACCTTTACATTTTAGAAATACTTGTAAAGATATAAGGTATTAAAAAATTGCCAATGACACTATTCGCAATTGTATTTCCTTGGCATATTGAAGAAAATATAGTTTTTACTTATGAGGAATTTATAAATATACGCTTATCAAAATCATTGCTGTCATTTACAAAAAATAATAAAATTTTACTTTATGAGCTTCTGAAAAAAAATGTATGTCTCTAAAAATGGCTTCAAGTATAAAATCTCAGTTAAAAAATGAATATCTTTAATACACTAACATGAGGAAACTATTACATCATTAAAGATGTTGATTTTTAAATTTTTCTTTGATAATGCTTACATTTGTAACAAAATATGGGAGCTAGGAGGCAGTATTTGCATTATCACTACCTTTAACAAGGTTCCAAAGGAATAAGAAATATTTCTTTAAATTTTAAAATTGCTTGTAGGGAAATGAGGTACTAAAACTTGACAATGACGATATTCACAATTGTATTTCTTTTCTTTTTTTGTGCATTGAAGAAAGTAGTGTTTTTATTTATCATTAATTTATAAATACATTCAATTAAACCTATAGCCTACCAATAGTTAAAATTGAATGCTCTTTTTGATCTTGTGAAACTTGTATTACACGTAAAACGAATATAAATTATTTACATTTTAAATATCATAACATAAAGATAATTGTGTTGAGTTATTACTTAAGTACAGACCTGTATTTTTTTTCGATAATACTCCCACTTGCAATAAAATATAAAAAATTAGAGGTAGTCACCCCCACAAGTCTATAAAAATGGCGAAATCTCTAAGAGCAAGAAACCATTTTTAGAAGTCATCATGCTATGGGAAAGAAAATAGTGTAAGATTTTCGATCTTTTGTAAAATTTTACTAAAATATTTGGCGCTACTGTGACCGGATCATCGAGATTCGTAGACCTGGCTATCTCTGGTAACAAGGTTACAATGAAAGTGGAATTATTTATTGCTTGAGCTTAAGTAGCATTTGTAGAGGCATGTAACATTTAAAAAAACTGCAAATGACACAACTCTCAATTAAATTTCATTTCTTTATTCCTTTTATTCCTTTAAGTATTTAAGAAAATATGGATTTTATTTATCAAGAATTTATAAACGTACTCAATCAGACCTAACGCTGTCAAATTAGCAAAATTTAAACACAATATTTAACCATCTCAAACATTTGTAAATCATTATTTTATTTTTTTATATCAATTTCGGGTAGCTTGAACTCTCACTTAAAATTTAAGTTATAGGCTTTAATACATTAATCTAAAATTAATGTTGAACTAATACACATTTAGTGGTTCTTTTAGCGTGCATGTTTGTAAAACAGTCAAAGAACTAAGAAACAAGTCAGTGCTTGGATTGTCCTTATCGTTAATTATATTCCAGCAAAAGTTGAAATACACGTTACTGAAATTTATAATTTTTTTCAGGGACAATTTGCATTAAAAACGCTATTTATAGAGGTGACAATATTCCAATTTGGAGTTCTGTATAAATTTAGTTTAACAACAATATAACCATAATAAGATTATTTTAGCTGATTAAATTTATACTAACTTCTAGATGATTAAATTTTAAATTGCAAGATTGATTGCTAATTGGTGAAAAAAAGGGCCATGCCAGTATTTATTCTCAGTATTAAAAATATAAAGACAGCACCATTTCAGTCGCTGTTGTTGTAGTTGTAGTTCATTTACGTCACACTAGAGCTGCACAATGGGCTATTGGCGACGGTCTGGGAAACATCCCTGAGGATGATCCGAAGACACGCCATCACAATTTTGATCCTCTGCGGAGGAGATGGCAGCCCCGATTCAGTAGCTCGACGACCTGCACGCGAAGTCGAGCACTTTACGGTAGAACAGTTTAGCGAGGGCCAATACCGCACACCCTCGGTCCCTACGCAGACTGATCCAAGTGGTCACCCACCCGCACACTGACTGCAGCCAGTGATGCTTGACTTCGGTGATCTGCTGGGAACCATGTCTTAACGATCAGTCCACTGCGGGACTAAACAAACCTGCAATACGTTCAAACTGAATACAATAAAGTGAAGCACATCAACTTCTACCACTCGAACTACCAACAAGAAACAGTTATTGTTATAACTTATTATCTTATTATAATATTATATTTGATTGCTTTTGTCAAACAGTATAGTTTATATAATTTAGCAATTTCTTGTTGTTTCATGTTACGAAATGCATCTTTTGATATAGGACAAACAGCCATCTATTTTTGTAATTTTTCTTGATATCAATAGGTATTATTATTATTTTTTTTTTTAAGAATTCTAAATTCAGTGTCCTGTATCCCAGGGATGTTATCGCATAACGCTTTGAAGTACGAAGTTACAATACGAACTGTTCCCACAGATATCCTGGTTTTATCTTTCGCTCTTTTGTTCTTCCATCAAACACACTGAAACGTATAGGTAACGGGTTCGAATCCCGCCGTAGTCCTGACTGCATCTCTATGTTGTCGTTTTCCATTTCATGTGTCCCGAAGTGGACAGATCGTAAAGAGATGGTTCCGAGTGGAATACCGAAGTCGAGCATGACTGACTGCGGTCAGTGAGCTGGTGGGTGACCATTTCGATCAGCCAGAATAAGGATTGATATTCGCGGTATTGGTCTTCGTTAAACTGTTCCACTGTAAAATGCTTCACTTCGCGCATAGGTCATCGGGTTACCAAAGCAGGGGAGCCATCCCCTGCAGAAGATCAAAATTGTGATGGCATGGATGTTTCCCAGACAGTCGGTAATAGTTCATTGTGCAGCTCTAGTGCTACGTAAATAAAGTACTACTACTTCTCCAATTTATGCTATCTGTTTTCCGATTTGGCGAAGTGTAACAAGCTGTGATTTGTACTCGAGCATACAAGTCTGTATATGTATATACTAGTAAATACGTAAAGAATTCTAGTGAGCACTTGTATATACAATTTTCTTGTGAGAATTCAGAATATGAACTAGTAGTTTTTCTTTTTTTTATAAAACAGATATATGAGTCTGAAAGCTCGAATGACTCTTCATTCTCCACTTCGAATTCTATAATTCATTGCTTTTATGTTATTCGCTTGTAAATTGCTAAAAGTCATTTTGAGGCCTGAACCAGCAGCATATTCTGACAGTTTTCAGTACTTTAGGTCACTTCATTCATCAATTAAGTATATTTCACAATATTACGAATTGAAATCTTTCCGGTCGGATTGCAACGACTCTTGCACAACCACTTCTAAATTTAATGTTTAGATCCCAATTGCCTCTTCATTTTAGAGTTAAATTTCGTAACAAAGAGCGAGTATGGTATTTGCTTGCAAGAGCAGGAGTAATTTAGTGGCCTCGGGACACGAACTGGCAACCCTTTTTCATACTTTCCATAGTGAAAAATAATTAATTGAAGAAGTCGTATTTTAAAAAAGGCGTATTTTGAAAATCTGATTTCTCAGTGATTTTTCGACTAATTTTGCTACAATTTTGAATTCTGCCAAATAAAATTGCATTCTTTAAAATGATGTAAAATCTTTTATACTTTACAATTCGAAATATTTTCGACTGTTATTAAATAAAGTAATAAAAAATAATAAATGCTTACTACAAGCTATATTTTGCATAAAATTATGAGCAAAGTTTTTTCAGTTCTCTTAAGTTCTCTAAATAGTAAATAGTAAAATCAACATTAAGGGATCCGAACTTTGGACAGGTCTCCTGACCAAACTATGGGGACCATATTTTCCAGAGTGCTCTATGGGGACCATATTTCCCAAGGGTTAGAAATCCACCGAATCCATCGAAATTAAGGTATGTTTACTCAGAGAAAGTATATTTTTGAGTCTCATTTCGGAAATTGAAATATCATCTACACTTATTAATTAGTATATTTGAGGTCACCCACTCGAACCATTAAGATTGAGTCCTAGAACGTGAAGATCGGATAATTAGATCAAAAGTTACTCAGGTTGGTCCGGGTTCTTTTGGCGCACTGTACGTATTGCTATTTTCAATATAAAATTATTTAAGATATAAACTTCAAGTTTAATTAATATGTCTTTTGATGCATATTCATATTTGCTATTGAAAGATACACTGGAATTAAGTTAGTAATATAAACTAATGAAGCCAAACGTTTTTAAAGAAGATTAATTTCGAAGCATTTATTTTTTATTATTTAGGATTTTTTTCCGTGTCTTAAAATTGTAGTGGATAGAATTATAAACTTACTTAGGAAATAAAAAAAAAAACATTTTATGGGAAATATACTATTAGAATTAAAATATTCCATATAAAACAAAACTTTCAGAATTTTTTGCCATTTTTAAGCAAAGAAAAAAAAATACTCAACTTTTTGAAATGCATTTTCTCAATTTAAGACAATTTCTTAGCGTTTGAAGTTAAAAAGATATGTTTGCATAGAACGCAAGAAGAAAAGATGAAACTCTAGAAGAATAAGGCAATTTTGGCTCTAAAAACAAGTTTTCTAAAATCTACGGTAGATTTTATTACGAGCTTTTTTCCTGATGCTTATCTCTGTCATGGAATTGTATTTTCTTTAGGAAATATTCTAGTCGGTATTGTATACAATGGAAAAATATTGAAAGAAAAACAAATTCTGGAATTATCTTCCGGATAAATTTTTATTTTAAGTCATGACTGATAGTAAATCAAATTTCAAATTTTTATTTTATTTGTTTATTGATTTATTTACTTTGTAAAAATCTGAAAGTGAAAAAAATAATATTTATTTCAACTTAAAAAAAAAGGAAAATTTCTTACATGAAATGAAATCAATGTGTATGTTACGGCAAAAATAATAAATCTGTTTATTAAAAGAAATGACCATTTCAAGTAATACTTTATAAGAAGTTGTCCTATCGACCAAAAATTATTAATAACTTATATGAATTTTGGTTATTATTATAATGACCGGTTAATGTGTTAATTTCTCACAAATCATTCTATTCAACCAGTTTATTTAGTTATTGCTGATAATCACCAACTACCATTAAATATATCCAATGAGGACAGATTTGGAAATGCATCACTGCATAAAATACCAGTCAATGCCCCTTAACTTTCAAAAAAAATCTTATCATACCCATCCGTTACTGTTAATAATATTCGATTAGACTAGTGCAAGAAGCATCGAGCAAGTATATACAGGTAAGTGGTCCTTAAACTTAAAGAGACATCAATGTGGAGAATACCTGGCAATAGCATTTATACTTAAAAATAAGGAAAACATCAGAGTAGGGAAAACTTGACAATTTATACTGGAAAATGATCCTTAATCGGACAAAAACATCAATGTAAATGGCCATCAATATCGAGTTATTATTTAGATTAATCCACTTCTCATTAAAAATAACTAATAATTATTAAAATTGAACGTCTCTTTGGGAAATGTTAAAAAAATTGCACATTAATCACATTGGAAAGTATACACTCCGGCATTGATATTTTCCCTTAATCAAACCTACTTGAATATTCTATACTGATCGAAGATTATTAATAATAATCTAATAAACCATTTAAGGTAAATAATTTATACGAATTTATCAAGTTAACTTCCTAAGATTTTGAGATTGCTTAATAATCATCGAGCAAAGAATGGGGCAAAATATCCAGTAGGTGAATAAGGGTCCACAGCAGAAAATTTAGACAGCTGTGGACATGTTGACATCTGTATGTTTAGGTTAAAGATGTACTTTGAACGTTTGTGTAAAGTATACTCGTCAAAAGCACTGAAGTAGCATAGTCCGAATTCCATTGGTGAGAGGTTTAGACACCTTGATGACCACGGAAACGGGACATAAAGGGAGATAACTCCTTATTAGAAAACGTTTGACAGAAGACCCTACATTTGGGCACCGAAATTCTGCATCCGCATTTGCGTCAAAGAGAACATTTTGCTGTTACAGATCTGGAATAACGTAGTTCATCAACACTGGTTCACTCCTTACAGTACATGTCCGTAGACCCTGGGCAGTGTTCTCATCAAGAAGTAAGGACTGAAGATGATAGTGTTTGTTATTCAGCACCATGCGTCACTTTTGCTACGTTTAACGGAAGTGTGACCTCATCATGGGGATATGGTACTTCCCAATTCGCGCAGTTCTTCGAATTAACGTTGCCAGTTAGTGAGAAATGTGTGTTCGTCTGTACAAAGACAGTATAAAGGCCAGTTGTTGTTAGCCGTGGTGGTTCAGGGGATAGAACGTTCGCCTTCCAATCAGATGAACCGGGTTCGAATCCCAGCGATGCCTGGTCAATACGAATTCCAAACCCAGCTCATGGGGCTGACGTAAAATATTCTTAGTGGTAGAAGAATCATGGGTTAAAGTCCCCTTGTAGTCAAGCGTACCGCGGGAGGTTTTCGCGGTTTTCCTCTCCACGTAAAGCAAATGCGGATTAGTTCCATTAAAAAAGTCCTCCACGAAGGCAAATTTCTCTCAATATTTAATTCAGGAGTTCCCTTGCCTTCTGGATCAGGTTCAAAATTACAAGGCTATGTCGTTGAACATTAATGGTCGCAAACCTAAAGTTGGATCGGCTGTTCAACAATAAGTAAAATAAAAATGGTTATTAGATAAACTAAAACAAAATACAGAATAAGAAATTCATTAGCAAAATTCAAACGTAGTTGGTGGTCATCTGTTTGCGAAGCTTGAACCCGTTGAAATCGGTACGAAAATATATGAAGAACAAAGCGCAGAACTGAGAAGATCGGTGCATACAGCGTGTGTGAAACTCCACGTGCGCTTGAAATATGGCTTACGTTTTTTGCTTGGTGCATCTCCGCTGCAACCTCAACAGGAGCAGAAGGTCATACAGGACGTGATCGATCACATATGCAAAGAGCTTCTTCAAATTTTCGCATTAAATCCTGCGCAGCTTGTGTAGAACATGGGCCGCGTCGAAGTTGGTTGCTTCTGTTATAAATACGCAATGCCTCTGTTGCATTTTGCTCATTCAGGTAATAAAGGTTTTCAATTTCACCTCATTGTTTTACTCTATGAGACATGTTAGTTATGTTAAATCACAAGAGGGCTAAGAGGCAACAATCAAATTTTACATAGCCAGGAAACACAGTACCTTTTCCAGTCAGTCCGGCACAGTGATGTAAGCTAAGAATAGGTTTTACGTCAGGTCTGCTCTTGATTTAGAAGGCGCGTTTACTGAACTAGAACTAATGCGAATGAATAGAAAATTAGTGAAACTCAAAAATCTTCTCTTTACTTTTGGTCAGTACTTTTCCTGTTACATAGTATTACTCCATCTAGCATAATATTGCTACAACTCCGTTTTAAAATTAAACTGCAAGGAACAAAAAAAGTGGTTGTCGCTATTTGAAAATTTCGCAATTTTTGTAATTTCGTAAATTTCTTAATTTTGCGTTTGAAGTAAATTTTATACTTGTCTAGTTATGGCGAAGGCGGTGAATGGCCTTGAAAGTTGTGGAAAATTTCGATTTCTTGCTACTTTAAGGCGACGCTATATATACACCTCACATATGTTTATTTCTTTAGGTATTGATTGAAAGGTATTCACAGAAACATGTACCTTCGTGGTACGTTGTTGCTACTAGTAGATTTTGACAGTTTTATTTAGATATGACTAGTAGAGATTTTGAAGTTTAAGAATATAGTCTTCGATCTTCTTTGGCACAGATAATAATTTTTGACCCTCGAAACAAAGGTCCTCTGAAAGTATTTATGATTTAATTGTTATTTTGAACGTAATCGAACATAAAATAAGGGTCAGTTTAGTGATTCATTCATTTCACAAAAAGTATTGCCACTAGTAAATTTATGTGCGTTTCTCAAGATTTCATAGGATTAGTCTTGACCCGTCAAAACTTCCAGAACTTTTTTTTTTTTTGCAATAATAATAAAAAAGAATGTGTGGAGTAGTTTCACATAAGGAACATATCCTGAGAAATTGAAGAAAGTCAAAATTGTCAAGCATCCAGCCCTGCCCTGCCTGACTCTTACAGAAACCTGCTCTTTAAAAAAAAACACTTAATTAAAAAAAACGCATTCTGTGTAGCATTTCTCCTTATATTTCCAAAGTATTTTACCATCAATGTATATTTTATAGTTTCTTAGTATACAGTAAAAAAACACTATTAAACAGTATGGAAACACCGTGTTAATATTTGCATTAGCTGAACTTAAAAACATAATTAAAATTTAATGAAGTTAAATTTTATGATATCATTTGGGAGATTTAACGGAACTATACTAGTTTATAAATGGTAAACATATAATTTGGGTGCGTTATTTGTCTATGTAACTTAACTCATTATTTTAAATGACAGTCGTCATTTTTTCTCACAACTAATAGTTTCAAAAACTAAATAAAATTCCTTTAAAAACAAAATGAGTAATAACGCAATAATGTTCAAATTCACACGTCAAAAAAGAATTATCACCTCCATATTTAGCATGCTAGGAAACACTACGTATTTCATTTGAGGCATTAATCAGTATTTTACGATTGAAATACACAAGGGTCGAACATTAAATCTAACAAGTGATTTCTGAGACTGTGATTTTGTTCCGCTTTCTTGTACGGTCCTTAATTTGCTTTTTCGACTCTCAAAAGAGTCCCTGACGGACCCTAGAATTGTTTTAGTCAACGACTTGTATTTCTTAAGGCAGTAAATGTGCTTACAAAGAAAATGAGTCATTTTGCGAAGCGTCGCCGAAACCTCGTGCTAGAAATAAAATTGTGACTTATTGACCTCTGAGTCTCTTTGAGTATAATATTTGATTAAGTTTTAAGATTTTTGAAGAAAAAAAATTTTTTTTTAGAAAATAATGAAAAGTCGGAGAGAAAAGCGTAAGAATTCATCATTAAAAGATTACATCCGCTTTACGCGCCTTAGTTTAAAACAGCGTATAGCAAAAATAAAAAGCAAAAGCAAGGAGAAAGAATTGAGTAAAAAACTTTCTTTCTCGCATGGAAAAGCATAAAATTTACATTAAAGGAGAAAATGAAATTCCTGGAAGACCAATCAAGCAAAGAGCAAAAAGCATAGAAGGGGCAAAGAAAAAGGACCACAAAGCCAACTAACTAAGAAAACAGTTTTGTTAGAGTCTAAAGTCAGAAAGCGCATTTGCGTTGCAGAAGTCCCTTAAGTCGACGGGGGTTTTCTTTTTTCCAACTTCATCTACTCATTTTATTTGAGGATATTTTGGCGATCCCCCCCTTGTTTGGAGTTGTCGTTGTGTAATTGCCCCTCTGAGCTGCTAGTGCGCGCACAAGTAATTACAGGACTCGGCAAGAAATTTCATTTCCAATCCCATTAACCAACGGGCACACGCCACATCATCATCATCATCATCATCATTATAATTGAACGAACGTAGAGTCTTATTTTTTTCTTACCCCTTTTTTCGTTTCTTTCTTGCTTTGCATTTCTTTTGAGGGAAGAAGAGGGGCTACACCCCCACCTTTGGTGATTTATCGCTCACTTTGTAGCTGTTAACGACACACAAAGAAGCCTCTTAGGGTTATTTCAACTTTTTACTTAGAATTGAAATAAAACGAGATTATGAAACATTTTTATTCTCGCTTTCTTTCTTTTAATTTCTTTCTTTTCTTCCTTTTGATCTAGATCCGTTTCAAACAATTGTTAGAGAGTAAGATTCAACAAATTTATAGAATTTAGGGAGTAGAATTCAAATAACGAACGAATTATTATAGGACATATTAATAATTTTAACTCACAAATATTTTAACCGATAATTAAAATAGTAAATATAGAAGATGTTTAATTTAAAATAATAATTTTTAATTGAAATGGGGTTTCTGAAAAAAAAATTAAACTATAAGCGAACACCAATTTAACTACTTAATACATAGCAAGGTTACCTTGATGATATTATTTAAAAATTCATTTAGAATAAGTTTGGAGTAAAAAGCATCTTTTGAATAAAACTATTTAAACCTGTGAATTACAAGTGTTACATTTCAATTAAAATATACAGCGTGTTCTGTAATCACAGCTCTTAAGAGTATGTATTTAGAATACTGGTCAAAAATAAAGTTAAATTATTTGCGCATGAGTGTCAATAGTTTTCTTTACATCAAAATTACTTAAACTAAATGTTTTTTCTCTCACCTTCGTCCCGCAGTAGACTGATCGTTAAGACACGGTTCCTAGCAGATCACCGAAGCCAAGCATCACTGGCTATGGTCAGTATGCGGGTGGGTGACCACGTGGATCAGTCTGCGTAGGGACCGAGGGTGTGCGGTATTGGTCCTCGTTAAACTGTGCTACTGTAAAGTGCTCGACTTCACGCGCAGGTTGTCGGGCTACCGAAGCGTGGGTGCCATCCCCTCCACAGAGGATCAAAATTGTGATGGCATGTCTTCGGATCATCCTCCGGGATGTTTCCCAGACCGTCGCCAATAGCCAATTGTGCAGCTCTAGTGCAACGTTAATTAACAACAACAACAATTCTCTCACCTTCTTTATGGTGATTTGTGTGATTTTGATAGCTATTTTGTTTTTCTCACGTTTAAATATTAATTCACAACCTTCAATCATTATAGTGCGGATAACATTATATATATATATANATTTTTATCAAAATATTTTGATATTTTTCCATAATTATGAACATAATGTTATAATAGTTTCAGAGTCTTAAACTAGCCTGATTAAAAGTTATTTAGAAGTTCGCAGATCAGAATTATATGTCTTTGTAAAGCATGGTATACTTTTTTAACTGCGTAACGATGATTTTTGCTCATCCTTTTATCATTAAGTTCGCTTAAACTTTTTGTGAGGAAAACCCATAATATTTTAGAAAATGTTTGGACCCCATGAGCGACGCGCAAATCCGACGTTCACGTTAATGGAACTGTCAGTTACTTCACTTGAAGTGAAATATAATGGCAGTTTCAGATTATTAACTTTAATTTCAAGACATTGAATAATATGAAAATTCTAAATTAGTAACAAATTTTTAAAAAATTAAAAATTTAAATAGCAAAATTTAAGTAGTATGCAGCGAGATCTAAGGGACTGAAGTGACATCATCATAGAAAGTCAAGGGTTGCTTATTTCGGCCTGGAATGAAGACGAAAATATGTCGTAAACTGGAAGTCAACTTATTTCTGCCCGTCTGCGTTTTAGTTTATTATTATGTTTTGAGGATGGCAACGCTAATTGATTTAATATTAGTTTTTGGTAGTGGCAAAATTTTTTAATATTTAGTTTTCCTGTTTACGGGGGCAACACTTATTAATTTTGTTATTCTTGCAAAAATTTGTAATGTAATCTGTTTTCAATGAAGAAAACTATTACGTAATTAATTTATTACGTGATTAATTAATATATGATTTACTTAATGTAATACGTAGTTTTTTACGTAATTAATTAATTAATGATTTCATTAATCTATTACGCAATTACACGAAGGGGAAATGATATAATTTAGCATTGAATAGTTGTTAGTTGTGAAATTGGTAGACATCTTTAGTTTCGCTGCAATGCAAGAGATATAATGAGTATTAGTATAGTTATTTAAGCAATATGAATTTATTTTTATGGGAAAAGTTTTTTTTTCTAATTAAAAAATAAATCAATAATAATATATCTACATTATTTATTTAATCAGAATTTTATTAAAATAAATATATTAATAAATTTATTCCCTCTTCAAACTTATTGTTTAATTAACTATATTAAATTATTTATTATATTAAAATTTAAATGTACTCAGTTTTTTAATCAAATGAAAAAAATATTTAAATTAATTTTATTTTCTATTAGAAAATGAATAACTACATATTTTCGTTAAGTTATCAATTATATATTATTTTTTTAAAATTACATAATGAATTATTTTAAATCGAATTCTTGAATTTCAAATTAGGAGTTAAATTCAAAAGTATCTGTAAACTTTAATGGATACTGATTACAAAACGTGTGAGAGTCATGATATCTATTTCTCATAAAATTTTACTTAGTTGATTTCAGTGCGGGACGTTTGAATTTTATCTACATTTTATCAATTAGTCGGAATTTAAAGTTTGATATAGTGCTTAATACTGATTATGGAGCGTGAGATTATAACTGTTTCTCACAAAATTCAAAAAGATAGTTCTCTGTATCATTTGAGTTTTATCTGTATTTTTATTAGCTAGTCGGATTTTTAAGTCTAAAATTAGAGCTTATCTATATATATGAGCGATCGTGTTGATATCAACTGAAAATATATAGGGCTGCTTATTTCTACAGAATTCAACCATACTTTTATAAAAATAACCCCTTAAACTTGTAACCCTTTAAAATTTGTAATGTTATCACCTATAATAAATTAATTATTATATTAGACATATAAGAAAAAGTGTTGCTCTAGAAATGCAAGCTTTAAAATCTAGAGTAATAATTTTTAAATTTAGAAAAAAATAAATAATTATATTTTAATTTTTTAGATAAATAATTTTAGTTTTCGAGTATTCATATTCGAAAACTTCAATTTAAAGCATGCATTTCTAGAACAACACTTTTTCTTAAACTAAAAAATTTTTTTTAAGCATACAAAGAATTATTTTTTTGAAATTCAGAACAGGAAAATTATTTTTTTCATATTAGATAAATAATTTTTATTAAAAACTTATTTACTTTTTATTTAAAATTTAAAGAAATTTTATATCTATTTTTCCAAAATTTTTTTTTTAATTCATTAAAAAATAAAACTTTTTTGTCATCTCTTTGAAACATTTTTTATGATAATTTTTATAAAATAATTAAAGGATTCACAAAACAACTTTTCTTGACAATAGATTCTTCTGTGAGCTTAAGACATTAGATAGATTTTGAGAGCTTAAGACTAAAAATTAATTCCTTTGAAACTGTAATCTAACAAATGAATTAATTTAATGAAATATACACTAATTTCTTTAAAATAGAACATAGTAGGCAGAAATGTTTTATTAAATTCCAGTCCAGATAACGTTAAAGCTAGATGCGAAAACTAAGTTGCGATGAAGAATAAACACCAAGCAAAAACACTGATTTGATATCAAAGCCTACAGTCATTTACGAAAGGGGATATCCTCTGCGAAAATTATCATTTCGTATAATAATCTTTTAATAATCTAATAGCTTTATTATCATTTCACATATGTGTACACTTTTAATGTGAAAAAGTGCACACATCTAATTTGTACTCTTTTTCAAAGAATCAGCACAAAATATTAAACCTTTACTTCAATTTTATTTGAATTTATATTTTACAACCGTATTATAACTAATTCCCTTTTAGAACTTACAATTTCATTCTTAACTCTGCTATTATGTACGGCATAACTTTGTTTATCGACGAATTTGACAAGAAGTGATAGTAAAAATGTATTAAAAAATCAAGTAAATATATTACATTACTTAAGAAATGGCAGCTGGAATCTGAAAGATATATTTCAGTAGTCTTATGCAAATAATATCTCCTACGTAAAAATAGCATGTCAATGAACTTAGATCTTTAGGCATGATTCTGAAAACAATGTATTGTATATGATTCTGAAAACAATGTAAGTTCCATATGGAACAAAAGTTTATTACTTACAAAATAAAGAGTTTGGGAAGTGAGATATGAATGAAGGAATGATAAATCAACTCTACGCCATCCTATCGCTGCCAAAAATAGCAAGGTTTTATATGAATACTCTTCAGAAAATACCTCAACGAATCAGAAAATATGCTTGGTATGCTTGACTTCAAAAACTTCTGTTAAGAGAACGGAATTTAATACACATACTTCACCGAACAAAGTAAATATTGTCCGAGCTTGATCTTAGCACTCCCACGCTTCGCAATCAGTATCTATAAAAGTCTATAGACATTTTTGAATTCAACTCCTAATTTGAAAATAAAGTAAGTTATTAACAATTTTATAATATCAAATAATAAAATGTAGCATTTGCAGGAGGAAAAATTCCCATAATATGCCTCTTTGATTTAAAATAATTAATTTGTAATTTTATTTTAAAAAGAATTAATATATAATTGATAACATAATGTTAATATGTATTTATTTACTTTCTAACAGAAAAAAAAATTAATTCAAATATTTTTCATTTCATAAGATTAAAAAGTAAGTACATTTATATTTTAATATAATAACTAATTTATTATAGTTGATAATGTTATAAGTTTTAAAGGGGGAATAAGTTTATCAAAATATTTATTTTAATAAAATTATGATTGATTTCTGTAGAAATAAGCAGCTCTATATATATTCGGTTGATATCAACACGGTTGCATCAGCACGAATGCTATAGATAAGCTCTAATTTTATAGTACTTAATCTGACTAACTAATAAAATTGTAGATGAAACTCAAACGACACAGAGAACTATTTTTTTGAATTTTGTGGGAAACAGCTATAATCTCACTCTCTGTAATCAGTATTAAGCGTTATATTATACTTTGAATTCTGACTAATTGATAAAATGTAGATAAACTTCAAACGTCCCAAACTGAAACCAACTAAGTAAAATTTTATGAGAAATAGATATGACTCTCACACGTTTAATAATCAGTATCCATCAAAGTCTACAGATACGTTTGAATTTAACTCCTAATTTGAAATTAAAGTAAGTTTTTATCATTATCATAATATCAAATAATTATTTATAGCTGCAAAAATTCCCATTATATGTTTTTTCGATTTAAAATAATTCATTTTGTAATTTAAAAAAAATAATATATAATTGATAACTCTTAATGTAAATATGTAGATATTAATTTTCTAATAGAAAATAAAATTAATTTACAATTTTTTTTTGCATAAGATCAAAAAAGTAAGTACACTTATATTTTATTATACGGCGGCCGGGTGGCCGAGTGGTTAGTGGACTGCGAAGCCAATGGCCCGCGGGTTCGAATCCCGCTCTAGGCATGGATGTTGTCCTCTGTTGTGTGTGATGAATGAATGTGGCCTACCCTATGAACAGGGTTGTGGCAGCGCGGCGTGGGCAATGTTACTCTCCTCCGTGACTTTGGTTCACAGGTGCCCACTGGGTAACGCGAAATGAGTAACACCTCTGGCATCTTCTAAGGCAAAACGAATAAAGTCCAGTGCCTGCCATTCGAAAAAAAAAATATTATAGTAATAAATTTAATATAGTTTATGAAACTGTAAGTTTAAAGAGCGAATAAATTTATTAACATATTTATTTTAATAAAATTCTGATTAAATAAATAATGCGGATATATTATTATTTATTCTTTTTTTAAAAATTCGAAAATAACCTTTTATCATAAAAATAAATTCACGTTACTAAAATATATGTATTAATATGCATTAGACTATGTCTGCCAGTTTCACAACTAACAACGATTCATTGAATTATAATCATTTCTCTTTTGTGCAATTGCGTAATAGAATAATGATATAATTAATTACGTAAAAAATTACGTATTGCATTAAGTAAATCACGGATTAATTAATCACGCAATGAATTAATTACGTAATAGTCATCTTCATTGAAAACAGATGGCATCACAAATTTTCACAAGAATAACGAAATTAATAAGTGTTGCCACCGTAAACAAGAAAGTTTAATGTTAAGAAGTGTTGCCACCACCAAAAACTAATACTAAATTAATCAGCGCTACCATCCTCAAACATAATAATAATCTATAAGTGAGACGGGCAGAAATAAGCGAACTTGAACGCTCTATGATGCTGTCACTTCCGCGCCTGAGATCTCGCTGTATACTGTTAATTTAAATCAAATTTAAAAATTCAATTATAAAAGTAATTTGAATTATATGGATAACTTCAAGCATATTATTTACTGCTAAGTAGCAATGGGAAGGGTGAAATTATTTTTAATTATGCGATCAAATCTTGGTAAAATAGCTGACACAGCAAGACCAAGCAGTTCTTTAATATTTTTTAGATCTGATCGACACTTTCAGATTTTAAGGCGGCTAGGTCGAAAATGTTTTCTTAATATATTTTACATCTATATAAATAATTAATATAAAAAATAATAACTGATGAATTTTCCCATTTTTTAAACTATATGGTTTAGAGTTTAGTGCTTTAATTATATATGTGCAAGGTTCCATATCGACTGCCCTTAATATATATTTGCGGAAACCTTTGCGAAAAATAAAAAAAAAGTTATGGCTAGAGATTCGTACTAATATTTAAATTAGAAAACACATTTAAGCTATCGGGATCTAATGGATCATTATTGCGAAGGACAGAACTTATGTGCTAATTAAGCTTCAACCCATATGTGATTGGAAAAACATTTAAAAAATCATTTTAGCTCCTGAAATCAATAAATTTACTGTAACAAAAAATTGATCAAAGAGATCATCTGAAACAACCAAACATTTGCGTGACTTCTGTTCATTAATCGTTATTTGAATTTTATAAATAACTAATTAGATTATATTAAACAATAAAAGTAATGAATGCTTTAATATTTGTTTTTCTTTAAATTGTATCAAAAACATTCACCAACGAGAACAACTGGGACAATAAAATCTTGTGTAAGCTCTCATTTATTAGTTACTAGTAGCATTTATTAATAACTAATTAATTTATTCTCAATAAAATAACGAAAATATATTCAATAGGCTGATTTTTTTTATCCATTTCTCTTTAAAGTACTCGTTTTGCACTGTAAAAGAAAATGGTTTCATAAAAGAAAGTTAAAAAAAAGTAAAAGTTTGAAGCATAAGACACAATAGTTTAAATTATCTAAAATATTTCGAATTTTTTGCCGACAATTTCCAGAAAAAAAAGTATAATGTATTAATAATTAATTAAATACTAAAAAGTAATAAGATGTAATTTTTAGTCTGAAAATTCTGGCGTAGCTCCTATGACATCTTTTTAAGAAAACGTTAGACAAAATTAAATATGAATGCATTTAAACATTTTTCCATTAAGAAATCTTTCAATTATTTTTCTTTCTCATAATTATTGTCGCATGCAATTGTAAAAAGAAATGAAGAAAACAATTTTAAAAAAATTGAGAATTGTTAAAATAACTTTGCAAAATAATTTTTTAAGAGATCTTTCAAATGGAAATAATAGGGATACTAATAAAACATTCTCTGATTATTCAATGTTTTTTCTTTCTAAATAACGCAAAGTGAAATTAACAAACAATAACTGTTGTATTGAAATGCTTACAATCATCAAAGAAGATAAATATTATAAATGTTAATAAGAGTTCAAAAATGATGCAATTTTTCTTTATGTTCAGAGTTTTTTTATTTCATATTCATACTTAACATATTTTAAGTTCCTTATTGATACTAATTGAAATGAATAAACGGAAGGTATTGTAGAAAGTTTAACAATAAGAGCAAGAACTTTTTTTATGCTGGTTTTACGTTACTCATTCAAAGGAAGATATTTTTACAAAACATGCATTTTCTTTCAAAATAATTTGTTCTTTATTTTAAATATTCTAAGTAGGAATCATTATTAATCCTTATTGTTTTTACAATAAATTTAAAAATAAATAATAAACAAAAAGGTTTTAGAGTATTTCACAGCCCAATTAGATGAATATAACTCGCAAATAATCTCTTATTTAATGTCTATTTACGTTAATGGACTTTGGTTAGTGAAGATATAAGACGATTTTAAAATAAAAAGTTATTATTTGGCTTAAAATAAAGAAAAATGTTGCAAATGAAACAAAAAAAGAAATAAAGAGCGATATTTAAAGATTTTAAATTAATTTCTATCTTTGGAACAGGGCCGTGATACTCAGGGTATAGAGCGTTCGCCTTCCAATAATGTGAGTCGGGTTCGAATCCCAGCTACGGCTGGTCGATGCAAATTCCACATCCGGCTTGAACCGACCACAGTGCTGACGTAAAAATATCCTCAGTGGTAGACAGATCGCGGTTTAGAGGCCCCTTGCCGTCAGACCAACAGTGGGAGGTTTTCATGATTTTTCTCTCCTTGTAACGCAAATGCGGGTTAGTTACATCAAAAAATCATTGGTAAAATTGTAATTAGTAAACTTAGCAATAATTTATTATAAATTAAATTAGCAATAATGGGTAAAATTAGCAATAAAATATGAATTTATTATCATGCTGTTTGGCACTCTGCAAAAAACTCCGGACCATATCACTGCATAAAGTATCAGCACTTTGGGTGCATCATCCGTAAAATCCATTTTACAGTGAAGTCCATTTTTAACGCGAAATATTATATCGTAATTTTTACAGTAATATTTATTTAAAGTGATTTAAGTGATTTAAAGTGTAAAGTGATTTAAAGTGAAAAAGTACTAGNACAGTTTAACGAGGACCAATACCGCACACCCTCGGTCCCTACGCAGACTGATCCAAGTGGTCACCCACCCGCACGCTGACCGTAGCCAGTGATGCTTGACTTCGGTGATCTGCTGGGAACCGTGTCTTAACGATCAGTCCACTGCGGGACGAAGTCCATTTTTAACGCGAAATATTATATCGCAATTTTTACAGTAATATTTATTTAAAGTGATTCAGTCATTTTACTGTTACTATTACAGTAAAATTTTTACAGTAATATTTATTTAAAGTGATTTAGTCATTTTACGGTTACTATTACTGTAAAAATTAGGGTATATCAAATTTTGTGCTCCGTACTATATTCCGGTAAAAATGAATACTGTAAAAAGTACGAGTACCGTGAGTGTCGGTACTTTTTACAGTAAGTTGATCCAGAATTTTTTATAGTGTAGTAAATATGATAAAATTTGGTAACTTTATCATGATTCCTTAGCGCATGGCATAAAAACAGATTTATTCAGTTAAATTTATTTTTCAGTTTTGTATTTTTACTAAATGTGTGGTTATAAGAACTATAATTTTGAAAACCGAAATTTACGGTAAACCAGTACCATACAAATGGAAAAATTACCCAATAAAAGTTTAATTAACGTATATTTTGGTTTCATTACCTGAATTAAGGTTTTATTATTCTTTTTTATCAGAAATGTCATTACCATGTAAGAGCGGTAATTTTATCAAAATTCTTTCTTTAAGTAATACATACCAAGTTATAAAAATAAAGCTTATAAAATGCCAAAAATAAAGATTGATAGCTTTGTCTACAAATCTATTTCATTCTAAAGTTCCATGGAAAGTACCTTTTTTCAACTATTGTTGAAAGAAAAAAAAATAGGTTAGATAAATAAAAGTACCTAACGTGAGATGTTGAATTGAATTTATTTATTTACCAAACTGGTCCAGAGAAAAAGGCAATTCTAGGAAACTCGTACAGTTTCACGTTTTCAGTTACTCAAATAATAGGTTCACAAATCAAATTCTACAACTAAACAAACACGGATTTTTATTCATCAAAATAAAATACAAAAGTTTATTTTCTTTAAAATTCTAATAAATAGAGTAAGTTTTTAGAGTAAATAAATTACTAGCGAATGACTAGAAAATTTAGAAAAATCTATCGCCAAGAAACTTGATAAGAACAAAATAAACGTTTTTCAGATAAATAAATGCTTTTGATTAAGTATTTGATAGCAATAAATAACTTTAGAAATGCAAATTAGGCGTAATTAATTAAGATTTAAAAGTCTTGAAGCAATTAACTTAGGTGATTTATTTTTAATTTGTATTCAGAAACGATAAGAAAAAGTGATTCCGATAAAATGAAAGTTTTGAAAATTATTTTATTGGCAGCATTCAGATTTTTCTCCTTAAGTTATATTGGAAGGCTCCCTGCAATCTGAAAAATATTGTTACAATAGTTTAATTAATTATGCATGCATTACAAACCGAACTTTTTCTATCATTATTAAATTTAAAAAGCGTAATCATGAATATCCTCGAAAATTACTTTTAGCATGGAATTTGTTTCTTAAAAAAGGAGCTTAATATTTGCATGCAAAAAGTTTTTGATTCGCTATACTACTTAAAAGGAGGCACATATTACCACGTTATACTTCTTAAAAGAAATAATACTTAAAAGAAGGAGAAAATAGCAATTAAGTAAAATTGACAACAATAGGCTCAAACTTTTGGCAGATCTCCGGATTGAACTATTATGATTATGCATTTGGGGTAGAGCCCTAGCTTCCAAATGAGGAGACCCAGGTTCGAATCCCAGTGATGGATGGTAGATATGAATTCTGCACCTGGCACGTAGTGACCACAGTGCTGACGTAAAATATCTCCAGTGGTAGACGAATCATGGGTTAGAGTCCCCTTGCTGTCAAGTTAACCAGGGGAGGTTTTCACTGTTTTCCCCTCTTTGTAACGCAAAGGCAAGTTAGTTTTATTCAAAAGTTCTCCACGAAGGCAAATTTCTCTCAATACTTGATCCAGGAGCTAGCATGTCTGCTAGATTGGGTTCAAAATTACAAGGATACGAAATTGTCAGAAACTCAAAATTGGGTTGGCTCCGGTTGAAAAAATAAGATAGTCGTTTCGAACTATAGTGGCGCAGGGGATAGAGCGTTTTCCTCCTAATTAGGTGACCCAAGTTGAAATCTTAGTCGTGACTGGTAGATACAAATTATTCTCCCAACTTGCACCGATAACAGTGCTGACGTAAAATATCCTCAGAATCAGAGATCATGGATTAGAATCCTCTTACCACTGGGCAAGCCAGGAGATATTTTCAAGGTTTTCCTCTCCATTTAATGCGAATGCGAGTTAGTTCCATCAAAAAGTCTTCCACATAGGCTAGGTTAACCTAATACTCCGTTCAGGAGATTCCTTGTCTTCTTTGCTGGGTTCAAAATTACATGACTGAAGTTAAAAATTAATAGTTGTGAACTCAAAATGCTGCTCATCACTGGTTATAAAACAAAATTTTATTATATGATAAAAAATGGAATTGTTGATTCGAGATTTTATCGTTGCTGATAATTATTTTATACTCGATATTTATTGAAGGAGATGTTATTCACAACATAATGTGTTAATACATAATTAAACACCGTTATAGCGTAACTTAAAAAATACCGATTTTCCGTGATATGTTGCTCTGCTCCTGACCTGAAGAAAACACTAAAATATATAAATACATTAAATACATTTCTGTTACAGCTATATATATATATA
>NC_092214.1:65725066-65769103 GCF_043381705.1 Parasteatoda tepidariorum
AGTGAGATCAATAAATACATTGCGATATAAATGTCAGTACATTAATCTATGGACTAACCAAAGCTCTATTAATGCTTTAAATAGTCATTTGTTGTTGTAAAACTACATTTCACAAAAGAATATAAACGCAACGCTTTACCACCGAATATTAAATGAGATGCCAGATTCTGTAATACATCATTCAGATTAATTCATATTTCATCGAATCTTTAATTCCTATTTCAGTTGAAACCATTTAGCGAGAATAAAATGCTTTATTCTATTGCGGCATTCAGACTTATAATTATATCATTCATTTGTGTCTCTTTCAATTCTTGTAGTCCATGGAATTTCGATGTTACTGCGTTAAAGCTATTTTGAGAAGCGTGCAGAGGAATAACACGGAACACAGAGAGTAAATGGGCCTCAGGGCTTATGACTAGAGGAGCAGGTGTGGAGACTCTAACCCTGTTAGGGATGACTCAATGGTGACTCTCTGGCTAATATGATGACCACTGATTATCAGAATCTGCTCTCAATTTCCACCTCATGTTACCATCTGGTTGTTCTATTAGCCAGAAACGAAACAGTTTCTCACTGCTTTTAAAATAAATTAAATTGGGTATCAGACGCAATTTTACAAAGCCGTCTAGCTTATTAATTAGTAAATGATGACGATTACAAGTATTCCCAGGTATTTCGGTCATGTGTTTTAGGCAAGGCGGTAAATATTGATTAGTATTATCGTTAATAATAGTTGATATAAAATTAATATAAACTAATTTTTATATTAATTTTTCTCTTTCATGAAGTATTACGCATTTATTAACTTTGAAGATTAGTGAGTACTGTTGAGATTAGTGTGTTCCGTAATTTTTGCTCTTAATGTAGAATTTTTGAATTCTTGTCAAATAGTATGCATGCTGCAGGTTTCAAATTACTATTCAAGTGAAAAAGGGATAAAAAGGGTAGATAAATCTATCATTAGAGTGGAAAGCATATTCTCTGTTTTCTTTGATAATCAAATATTGTTTCAATATTTTTCAGCCCCACCTTCCTCAGTAATGATTCAATAATATTTTTTCTAGCTTAAATAGTAATTTGCACCTAAAAATTTGCATACATATAATTTTTACAATGAATCCAAAAATATATATTAAGCGTAATTATTACGCAACATTATAGACAAGTAAATACCAGAATGTATTAAACAGTTCGGTTTTGGAGATCGCTTAAATATATTAAAAAATTTTACTTTCATAGAATAAGAATTCTGTATACTTTTCGGAATATGGAATAGTTGTGGATATCTAATTGGGATTGCTGATATGTTTAAATACTGGCTGATAAGTAAATTTAATATTGTTTTAATTGGTAAAAAAGATTAATAATGCTGGTAACTTATTTCCACTAACTTGTTTTAAACATTTCTTAGGTTTTGATTTTATCTTTCTCTTTTAAATATTTCTTCGATGAAATATCTAGGATATAAAAAGCACTTTAGAGCTTCTTTAGTTAAATTTTGCCATTTCTGCTTTTATTACTTATTGTGTTCTTACTTATTGCGTTTTTTATGTGTTTTTGTGCTTATTGTGTTTATTACTTATTGTGTAAGTTTTTGTATAGGGCAAAGGTGAGGGAGTTGTCACGTGAGTTGATTGTCACAAAACTCATTATTTCGTATAGCTAAGTCAGCTCAAAACTTACCACAAGTGCATAATGATTTAATTAAATACGTACGAAACATATTTGAAATTTCTTTGCTAATTTGACCTGTTTTAGCAATCTTTAGCATTTAAATGTGTGGGCTTTCAGGTAAAGAGTGTGGGTCAAACTTCAGACCGAGTGTATGACGACACGACTGCTTAGCCTAACAACTCAACAGAATAGGTATATATTAATTAATATTCTATGTCCTAATTATAATACAAGTGTCATGAATGAGGAGCACTTACGCGTGTAACTGAATCTTGACCATAATTTACAGCATGGATGACAATAAGGGGGACCGGAAAGTAATGTCATTTTGGCGCATTAAATATTCGTTAGTCTTAAAAAAATTTCATTATCTCGATCCATTTCAATTTATTTTGGATTCGTCATTTAAAAGTTGTTTAACGAGAGTGAATACATTATTGATAGAAAATAAAATCTTGATAACAAATATCAAATGCACCGAAACGACATTACTTTCTGGTCCACCTAATATTTGCCAATTGTAATAGATAGCCAGTTATCTCATGTCTTAAACACACCGTTTCTTTCTCCTCTAGATATTATGTCAATTTTCGGTTTTATTTTTGGGTTTCAACTATGTAATTTTTATGCATTTTTTATAAGTTTTAGTGATTTTGTGTTTGCGTATTTCAAGTTCTGTATAAAAGGTTGTATATTGTTCTATGGTGGGTGGAATAAGGTAATAGATTAAGTACAAATTTCGCTATATGAATCACTATTCTAATTTCAATTATTAAAGAGAAATTATAAAAAAAATAACTTTTTACTAAATTGGACTCTTTGACGCAGAATTTTTACTAAACATATTTTTCATTCGTTTTTATTATTTTGCATTAATGTAAGTCAAGATAAACGAAAAATATTGTATTTAGCACTTTAATAATTTATGGTTATAAAATACAACATGGAAAACCAGTTCCTTTTTTTGCGTTAAAGGCAAATTTTTGAAACACGGCTCACTTTCAAACAATAATTTTTTAAATTCGCACTTTTTTGCAGTTATTAGATCTAAGAGAAATATTTAATCCTTATTGAAATTTATCTAATTTACAAATCAATTATTGATAAATTTTTGAATAAGAATGAAAAAAAAACAACATCGAAATGCAATTTTTTTTTATTTGTAGTACAAATATAATTCCGATAACCTAAGAGATTTTTATTAGTAACTATTAGACTGTTCTTTATGGTTTAAAATACCAAAACACGCTTTTGCTTGTAATTAAAGCTTCCGAAAGAGATATGCAAAAGGGACACCGATGTCCCATCTGGATCAAAAGGTTAACTCAGAGCCTCATTTTAATCAGCTAAATTATACATTTAAGTAAAAAAAAATCAAATACTAAAAATGTATTGGTAAGTTTGATTTCTCCAAAAAAAAATGCATTTATGTAAAAAGATTTCCAATATTTTTTTTCCTTCAAGGAAACTTGAATGGGAATAAGGAAACAATCTGGGAAAAGCGTTTCGTCAGTAATGGGCAGGAGTTATCTCCTGGAAGCGAATGATGAGGAAATCTGGGCAGTAGGAATAGGCCGCAAAGGAAAGTCTCTTCAACAGCCAAAACACATTCTCTTTCGCGTATGATAGCGTCTGTCAATAACCTAGAATTGACCAGGTCTTCAGAAGAGATTGGCTAAGAAAAGAAAGCTATAGAAAAAAAGGGATAAGATGAAGGAATACTATCGCATTCCGAACCCGTCCTTTCTAGCAAACTGGAGCATGGGCAAACTGGATTTACTTATCTCCCTATTTTCCAGTATGAAGCACGCCATGGACGTGCAGTGACTCTGCCAATCCAGGGATTCTGTTTCAATTATTCAAGACGCATGAACATTGGGGGTGCTTTCCCCTCCTTTCCGCATCTGTTTTTCTCCAAACTTTTCCTCACTCTTACAAGAACTAATGTTTCAGAGAGGTGGTTTCTTCTTTTTTTTTCTTCCTTTTCTCCTTTTTTTTGAAGTTACGTTGGCCCCGTCATATTTTATTTCTTGCACTCAGCAGAAAGTAGAGTGATTCACTACATATCTTTGAAAGAGACATATATTTTGTAAAGAGCATCTATGAAGTGAACTTCCAATATCGAATAAAGGCAAATTTTAATCAGATTTTTCTGAAAGAGAGAACTTTATATTCAAAGATAGGATAGATTCTTAATGCATTGTTGAGTAGGTAATTTAATGCAAAACAGCGAGATTTTGTAAAGGCACTGTTTGGAAATGTTTGACGAATTGGATTGATACTAATATTTTAAATCTGCAAAATATGATTTTGCGGCATTTTAGATATAAAAAAGAGAGGCGACTTTTTTTAAGGGGAATTTTAAAATAATGAAACTTCTACGATTTTGTGAGGTTTATTTTAACCCTTTCTTTCTTGAATTACTCCTAAAATGGAATTTTTCTATTTTATTGGTCCGTTTAATTGCTTTTCTTTCTTCAACTTTTTTCTAATGAAATGAATTCAATATTAATTGGTTTAATTAGACACTTTTGAAAAAAAATTAAAATTATTCTTTATTTTTCTGTTTAATTTGGCTATTTCATTGTTTTTTTATTTCATTCCATTTTTCCTCAAGAAACGCGTTCAATCTTAATTGAAAAAATTAGAAATTTTCGGTTGGGAAATTATTATTTTTATTTTTTTTTTCTGTTCTGATTGGATCTTTTCATTTTTTTTCATTCCGTTTAATTTTTCCTAAAGAAACTGATTTAATCTCAATTGGAATAGATAGAAACTTTTTATTAAAGGAAATATCGAATAAAGGCAAATTTCAATCAGATTTTTCAGAAAAAGAGAACTTTATATTCAAGTATAAGACAGATTCCTAATGCATTGTTGAGTAGGTAATCTAATGCAAAATAGCAAGATTTTGTAAAGGCACTTTTGGAAATGTTTGACGAATTGGATTGATACAAATATTTTGAATCTGCAAAATGTGATTTGGTAGCTATTTTAGATGATTTTGTTTTTTCTTCAATTTTTCCTAGAGAAATTAATTTGATCTTAATTGGGTTAATTAGAAGCTTTTGAGAAAAAATATTGTTATTCTTTATTTTTTTGCTCTGTTGGCCATTTCATTTTTTCTTATCTCATTCCATTTTTCCTCAAGAAACGGGTTCAATCCTAATTGAAAAAATTGGAAAGAAATTAGTATTATTTTTATTTGTTCTGTTTTGATTGAGTTATTTCATTTTTCCTATAGAAACTGATTTAATTTTAATTGGAAAAGTTAATTGGAAAAGTGAGTTGGAAATTATTATTATTGTTAATTTTTCTGTTTTCATTTCGTTATTTAGCTTGTTTTTCATTCCGTTCCATTAAATTCTTCCTAAAGAACAGCATTCAAACTTAGACTTATTTGGTTTTCATAACTAAGAAAAAATAATTTTAATTTTTCACTTGCATTAGGCTGGGGGATGTCGGTTTTTGAATAACATGATTGGTTAATATTAATATTTCACATTATATCTTGATCCTTTTCTAATTCATCTGATTAAAAATATTTTTTCTTTGATCCAGGTTTTCGTTACTGAAACCAAATTTATCTTGACCTGTGATAAAATAACATTTGATAGTTATGGTTATAAATAATATTTGAGATATATTTATTGTATGGATAATAATCATAATAAACTCATATTTGATTTTTATATTTGTGGATAATAATACTACATTATAAAATTCGGCGTTTATCGCTATCGGTAATTTTCTTAATTAAGCAAAAGACATTGTATTTCCTATGATAAAGATACTGATGTTTGAAAAAAAATGATACATAGGTATAACGATAGATTATACGATACATAGATGCATCTCTCGGCTCTTAATTTCGTACCAAGTCTCAAAATTAAAAAATTTAAAAAAAAAATGAAATAAAAACAACCTCTAAATGACAATTTCTAAAAACAATTTTAAATTTTTTATTGGCAACTGAGTTCATTAGACATAACTATGATATCTAGAGAAGATCGAACGTTTGCCTCTCAATCAGTTGACCTAGGTTCGAATCCCAGTGGAGATTGAGTAATACGAATTATGCTTCCTACTCAATACGACCAGAGTGCTGACATAAAATATTCTCATCGGATCATATGTTAGAATTCCCTTTCTATCGAGCTAACCGTGATATTCGTGGTTTTCTTCTCAATGTAGCGCAAATGTGGTTTAGTTCCCCCAAAAGGTCCTCTATGAAGGCTAATTTCTTCCAATGCTTAATCAAGTAGTTCCCTTGTCTTCTGTATGGCTTCAAATTTACAAGGATCAAATTTACAAGTTGAATATTGATAGTCGAAAAATCAGAATTGGCTAGGCTGTTCAATGCTAGTCATAAAATAAAATAAAAAATTTAAGTTATCCAAGGATATTTCAAACGTTCACCAAGTGTATGAAATGATGTTTATGGAAATCATAAAATGTTTACTTTTGTTATTTAAGTTATTGTTTTCTAACTTTAATGAAAACACTGGAACTCATAGGAGATAATATAGAGTATTTAAAAATTGAGCTTATAATGAAAATATCCATACATGAGAATTTTATTTTACCAGTTGAAGCACACGAGAGGCTACCTAAAATTTTATCATTTTGTAAGGAATAAGGAATAGTTTCGCTTCATTAGGAATTATTATTCCATGAAGCCGGAATTTAAATTTATAAAGCATTTTACGTGGCTTTAGTTGGTACCTCTAACTTATGCTGGTATGTCTTGATTACAAATCTACCTTCACCTTATGTTTCCTAACAACAGATTCTAATATAAAATGACACACTCTTTGCATTAAATAAAATTATTAAGATCCACATAACAGAAGTTGCAAATGGTTATTTAGACGCAAAAAAATGCCGTCTACATTTTATGTAGCCTTAATAAATTCCACTTATTAAACGGGTGGAGCAAGTCTTGCTTATAAGCATTAAACTTGAAGACTGGACATCGATTGTTGTTAATGTTGTCTTCGGCCATTAAGGCAGAGGGGGTGTAATTGTGCTTGCTTTCCAGTAGCGCCATCTATGACCAAGAATTCAACTTCCACCACACCCGTTTATAGGGTGGACAAATTCATACATTTATTCAATAATTTCAAAATTATATAAGAAATAAAACACAAACACACACAGATGAGGAAGTAACCCTGAAAAAGGTCCGATCCGGGCAAATCATAGCTTTCACTAAGTTTAGTACAGTGAGCAACCCGGTACGAGTGGTTGAATACCAGGACGACCGGGTCACTGTTGTAGCAGAGCCTTACACCAACTTTAATCATGTAAATAACTTCGTAAATATTATGTACATATCTTATTTTAATTTTGTACCTTCAACTTATGTTATTATATCCATTAGATAATTCTTTTTTCCTTCTCCTGTTCTTGCTTTTATATGTATCTGACGATGGGGAATTCCTTCTTATGACAAACCAGTATCGATGAATCGGTTGGGGGCGCTTCGCGCCAAATACCGAGCTACCACTCATATCAAGCATCAAGCGTACATTCATTCATTCATTCATTCATCCACAGATCGTAATTTTGACCTGAACCGGAGAACGATCAATCTTCAATTCAGTACCCCTAGAGTTGTAATTTGTTATGGGAACATGGAGGACTTTGTGACTCGACAGATTTAACGTGTACCAGTCATCATTTACTACACGGGGAGTCTTCAGCCTGCTGGATTCGAACTCCGTTCTCACAAACGTGAGTTCAGCGCCCTACTAACCAGGCTATCCATGCCCATTGGTCATTGACTAATTATATTTTTTAACTAGCAGGCTGAATCCAACACATTAAAAACTGACTGTTATGAATCAGCTAAAGAGTTCATTATTTCACAGCAGTTTATATTTTACTATTAAATACTCATTCCGCTTCTAATGATGTTTTTGCGATATCTGCTCAAAAAAAAATTCTTATTTTACTTAAAGATTTAAGCTTGATTTATATATATATATGCAATATAAAATGCAATTTTTTTTAAAAATTTCCTTACTCAGAAAATCTTTAACCGATCTCACTTTAATTTTGTACATTGCCACTTAAAATTGCACGGTCAAAAAATAATGCAAAAATGTGTTAGTTCCAAACTTTTTTTTTTTTTAACTTTTATTAAATAAAGTAATGAAGAGTAATAAATAATTGAAAGAAATTATCGCTAGAAGAAATCTGTCTTTAGAATTAACAAATTTTACAATAGAGCGTAACGCTGTTTTGATTTACTTTTTTCTTAATTCCAGAGATATGGCATATGTGCCAAAAGTGTAACAAGCATAAAGAGGTCTAAGCTTATCACCGTTTTTCTTGTTTAAATTTTTTCAGAACGCTGTAAAATTTCGTAAATTTAAATAGTGTATGTTCAAATTAAATAGCGTGATAAAGATTAATACCTGGAACCATTAAGACAGCATCTCAATAAGTGGAAATCTAATCATTTATAAAAATTTTGCTCTTTTTTTATTTTGCACACCGTTTGAGCGATCTCCGGTCAACACATTTATAAATTTGTTAAAAGCTTTGTTGTTAAAAATGACATTTTCGAGGTTGTTTTTGTGACTTTTTGTCAAGAAAATAGATGCTTTATTTTAGTTCTTATAATCAGTTATTCACAAGATTTATTTCAAAATTAAGGCCGGCCAGATGGTCGAGTAGGTAGCGTGCCTGACTGCGAAGCCAATGGCTGCGGGTTCAAATCCCGCTCAGGGCATGGATGTTTCTCTCTGTGTGTTGTTCTCTATTGCGTAATGTGGGAATGTGACCCACCCTATAAACGGGCATCTGTGGCAGTGTGGCGTGGGTAATGTTGCTAGCCTCTGTGACTTATGTTTGTAGGTGCCCACTGGGTAACGTTAAATGAGTAACACTTCCGGTATAGTTTAGTGCCTGCCATTAGAAAAAATAATTTAAAAATTTAGACCTAGTAAATTAATTGTAATTTAGATCCTATCAAGCATCTCAATAAATTTTAAAAAACGCAGTCTTTCTTGCAAAGTCTAAGAAAGTGACTATTTAATATGGAATTTATAGTATGCTTTTTAGATTTTACAATGTAAATTTAGATTTAGAAATCTTTAAAGTTTTTCATGCTTATAAAAGAGCAAGCGTTTCAGTGAAATTGTTTTTTATTGATAAATTTCTTTTTCTTTTCCTAGTAGCTGAAAACATTTCGAACCCGCAAGTTTTGTTTGTACATAAAAAGTGGAGTGATTTTGTACTTATCTTCGACTGAAAGTTATATTTTGTAAAACATACTTTCAGTGTTGAATAAAGACAAATTTTAATCAGATTTTTCGAAAAAGAAAAATTTTTATTCAAAGATTTTCCTCTTCAAAAATATTCTTAATGCATTGTCGAGTAGATAGTTTAAGTAAAAGGGTAAGAGTTGTTTTGAATATATTTGTAAGTTAGAGGAAAAGTTTGATTTTCATGTTTTGAATAATTATTAAAAAACTTGTTGGTAGCATGTGATGCCAGATACCATTAAAAATTCATATGGTATCTAGCTTTTGTAATAAATATCAAAAAGTTATTAATTTGCCTTGATTTATTTTATTAATTGTGGTTTACTATGTTTAATCATTTTTCAAAATATAATCATTTTCATTTATGACATTAGAACGCTTTGGAATGTAATTTTTCGTAAATAATGTAGTTTAACATATTTTGAAACAATACTTTTTGTATGTAGTTCCGATTTATAATGGTATTGTATTTTATAACAGTCGTTGTACAACTGATAAAATTTTTTGTTTACGACTACCGATGTTCAACACCGTAACCTTGTTACTTTGAACCCAAGCCCAAAGACAAGGGAACTCCTGGATCAAGTAGCAGGAGAAATTTGCTTTCGTGGAGGACTCATTGAGGGAACTAACCGATATTCACGCTACATGGAGAGAAAAACCAAGAAAACTTACCACGGTATACATGAAGGCAAGGATGCTTAAACCCATGAGTCGTCTACCACTAAGGATAATTAACATCAGCACTGTTTTTGGAGAGCGTGCCTGGGTCGGAATTGACCAGCCGTCACTGGAATTCGAGCCCTGTCACCTCATTGGAAAGCGATCGCTCTATACCTTGAGGCACCTCGGAAATCATACATTATAAAGATATGATTGATTTTTGTTATTGAACTATAACATCACGTGTCTCAATTGCCTACAAATACAGATTGTATTTTTTGAAACATTATTTTGAGAAAACTCCGTGAAAACCCTAAAAAAAGATTTCTGCGTAGTACTTTTTGCTGGAACTTGTAGAACAATCCAAAAACAAGGTTTTTCGTTTGTTTATTTTCTTACCTTCGAATTTTGTTTTTCAGATTATTATTTACTAACACATTTGAGAAAAAATTTTGGTAGTTCACTCTTTTCTTTTCCCTGGAGAAGGTTTTGTCTGTGTATTTTTGTATACCTTTTCATGTCAACTAACAAAAAACAAAAATAAAAAAAAAGTTTACCATTTGCTTATTTTTTAATCTAGGTAACAATAATGAAAAAAAAAAAGCTTTAAAAATCATTTGCTTAACCTTTCACGGTAAAGGGTTTGAAATTTCAGAGCTTTTATTTTATTGGAAAGAGGTTTTTACCACAAATCTCTTTTCGTGATAATGAAGGAAATATTCAGACCCAATATTACAGTAAGGTTAAATTCTTCCTGCCTTAAATAAAATTCTCATATATTTAAAAATTATAGGATAGTTATCTTTATCACTCAACTAAAGACATATATGCATACTTTAAGGACAAATTTTCGTTTCGGCTGATGAATATCAGCATAGATAACAACAAACTCTCACCAGTTCATTTCGGATTGCAAACAAACTACTAGCAAAATTAAGAGCATGCCGAGAATGGTGTTTTCGGGAGTGAAAATAATTCATGTATAGTGTGAAAGCGCGAGAGTTTTGTTGTAAGCTTATTTAATAACGCAATAATTCAATATAAGCTGCGACATCTCAGAGGATAGAGCGCTCGCCAATGAGGTGAACCGGGTTCGAATCCCACCGATGGCTAGCCGATACGAATTCCGCATCTGGATTGAACCGACCACAGTCCTGACGTAAATATCCTCAGTGGTAGACGGATCATGGGTTAGAGTCCCCTTGACAACAGGTAACCATAGGAGGTTTTCGTGGTTTTTATCTCCATGTAACGCAAATACAGGTGAGTTCCATCAGAAAATCCACCACGCAGTCAAATTTCTCCCAATACTTGATCCAAGAGTTCCCCTGTCAAAAATAATTCAATATAGAGCCGTGGTGGCTCAGGGGATAAAGCGTTCATCTTTCAAGGAGTGAACCGTGTTTGAATCCCATGGTCGATGCGAATTCAACACCCGGCTCCCACCGACCACAGTGATGATATAAAATATCCTCAGTGTGGACGGATCATGGGTTAGAGTCTCCTTAACAGCAGGTAACCATGGGAGGTTTTCGTGGTTTTCCTCTCCCTGTAACGCAAATGCGGGTTTGTTCCACCAAAAAGTTCTCGACGAAGGCATAATTTCTCTTAATACTTGATCCAGAAGTTCCTCTGTCTTCTTGATTGGGTTCAAAATTACAAGGCTACGGAGTTGAACATTAGTAGTCGTAAAATAAAATCGGGTCGGCTGTCTAACGACGGTTTCATGAAATATGAAATAATACTATATAACATGTTTAGATTTAAATTGCTTTAAATCATATATAAATGCTCGATTTGGTGTTAACCTGGAATAAGATCGCTTTCACTTAATTTTTTGAGCAGTTCAACCTCATATGCGGAAATATATTACACCAAAGCTTTTAAAGTTGATGTGTTCCACGTATAGAGTACAGAAACCGAAAAAATTTTAACTAATATTTTTAACAAATATGGTTCCAACAAAACCAATTAAATAAAGAAAAATGCAAATCAAAAAATTATGATTTTTCTGATCCAAGTTCTTTGAAATTTTTAATTTTTCTTAAAATTGTTAATATAGAAAAGAAATTTTTGCACCAATAGTCTCATAATTTGAGTAAATAAGTATTGAAAATACTAAAAGGAGTTCTGATGATTTTCAAATGAAAAAAAAAAGAAGCACCACATATTTTTTTGAAAAACAAATTTAAGCGCAATGCCTATCTTTTCAATATATTTTATTGCATGGAAACTGCTAAATTGAAATCAAATATTTTATCTGCCAGAGGTGAAATTAGTTGTGCTCTAGTAGACGGGTGTTAAGTACCCCTAATAACTTATCGCACATGAGAGAAAAAGTGATCTTATTACAGCATCTTCGTGACCAAAGAACTTCCTAGGTAAATAGTCCAGAAAACTCTACTCCCTATAGTAATGAGCAAACAGTGTCTTGGGCAAAATTAGAGGCCATACGTGCCTTGGCAAGTGATACATAAAGGAGGGAGAAAAAATGAACATTTTCACAACCAAAGATGAGACGCCTATCTTCAAGAAAAATGCCCAAATAAATAATATTTTCCTTTAACTTTGAAGGAAAGATTTGACGTAAAGAGTATTTGCTTTTCCTTCAAAAACTTACAGCGTGAATTTATTCGGAAATTTTTTAAATCGTTATCTGCAGTTTAATTGTTTTACTTGAAACTATACTGCTTGAAGAAAATATTTAAATTATCTTATATAGATTTAGGGGTAATAGTGCAATAAGCTACACATTTTCCAAATTGATATTTTGATAGCAAACTTTTTTTTGGTATCGTTATATATCTTCAAGACTAATACCCAAACAAATTTTATTTTCCTTTAACGCTGAATGAGAGATTTGACGCAAATACTACTTACTTATCCCTTAAAAACTTACAACATGCATTTATTCTGAAATTTATTTAGTCATTATCTACTGTTTAATTGTTTTACTTGAAGCTATATAGCAAGATAAAAACATTTAAATTATCTTATGCAGACCTAGGGGGGAGGGGAAATAATCAGCACCCTCTTTCAAAATTTATATTTTTTGTAACAAACTCTTCCTTGATATTATTTCCAGGCGTGTAGTTTAGCGTAGATTTGGTTGAGAGTTTAAAACATTTTGCCTCTTTTTAATAACTTCATGCTTATCCTGTTTCTTGCCTAATTGTATCAAATCAATAAACTAGTTTATAAAGAAAGTTTTTAATCTAATATATTAGAATTAAAGGGCATATGAAATAATCGGGTGTATTTCCCCAGAAGATGCATTTTTACATCAAACTGTTCCTTGATATTGTTTCCATATAGAAACTTCATACGTTTCTGAAATTTCCACTTGAAGACAGCGCACTATTCAGCAACTTCGTGTAGTCTACGTAGAAATTATTGAGTTTTTAAATATTTTTTCATAAAGGTTCTGAAGTGAATTATATTAAACTTAAAAATTTAATGGCACAAAATACAGAATTTGCTTAAAAGTTACATTTAATAATAAGTAAAAACGAAAGGTTATTCTAAAAGGGATAAAAGTTATATGATAGATTTCTTTTTCATTTCTTTACAACAATTGCATGAAGAGCAGGAATTATAGCAGGTTAACAGCCATCAAATTGATTGCTTTTAGGCTTAAACATAATGGAACATAATAGAAATGATTTTTTTAATTCTTTAACACTGGCATTCTTTAAACATACAATATTAATAAATATTAAGTATTTTATAATCTCACTCATCCTTTCAAAATATAAGAGGGTTTTTTTTCCATCTTAAATATCAATTTTAGCCCACAAATGCGGTTACTTTACTTCATTTTTGACAAGAATTCTAAAAACATACATTAAGAGCAGTCTAAACGAAACATTGTGCATATTCAATATGATTTTGCTTAAAGACATTAGACTATAAATGTAGCGCAACTGTAAAGTATTTTTCAACAGTCTAAAATATTATTTGTCTGGAATATTATTAAATGCAAAATTACCGTGACATCTTACTTGTTTTTAAAATAAAGAACTGAGAGTCGGCGTTCATGAATATCACTGTTTGGAATACCATTATAAAACCGTTTCTTAAGTTTGGCGTCATATTCTGCTAAAATGATTACGCAAAATATGTCGCCTCTAAATTTATGAAGACATATTTTTTATTCCCTTACTATATTTCCATAAACAGCTATCTTGCAACTGTCAGACCGATTGCTTTTAGACAAAGCCCTAAGATAATGGAAGCGCGAATTATTTTTCTCTATTCTTTAAGAGAGGTATTCTTAAGACAAGCGATTATAATTAATATTAAGTATTCTAAAATGTTACTCATCCAAAAGGTATGAGTGCCTTTGATCGGCGCCATAAATATAATATCTCTTTGCGATGAGGGTATTTTGAATTGCAGACTTAGAAGAAGAAAGACAAACAAAGAAAGCGCTTTTGAAGATGTTAAAAGCTTTTCATTATTCGTTAAAAGTTTGAAGGAAGCGTCATGCATATGGAAAGAGACTAAAAATAATCATGTATTAAATATTTAGATGCGAGTGGTAAGACAATTGTCTCAGGTGTTAAATGGAGGCCCTTTGTGGGTACAGAGATAAGGCAGTCGCAGTTGTAATTGCAAATCATTAAATATCCAAGAATCGAGACTGAAATGGAAATGTGGCCAACGTAAGAAAAGTGCCGAATCTTTATTTGTCATTTAAAGCTAACCCTGGAGGAAGGTTTGAAGACAAGCGAGATTAATTAAAATCTTCCACACAACAAATAACTGGCGCGGAAGTTAGTCTCATCAACCTAGGTTAGATCCCAGGCGACGAACAAGGAAGACCCCGATAAACGACCAAGTTCGTTTTCAGGGGTCCTTTAATTATTCACCAGTTCTTAGTGATAAACAGCACAACATATACCGCTTCACTGGCAGCGGTATCAAGAGAAAATTTACATCGGACGTTAGATAAGGTCTGTTGGGAATGTCACAAAGGATCCGGCATTTAATTGGTTTAACTGCCTCATTTTTCTTCTTAAGACACGCCTTTACCACCCCTCTCTGCTCTTCTTCACACTTGATGAATGACTTTGGATTTTTCAAGATTTACCTTTCCTTTTTTTTTATTTAAATTTTTTTTTTCAAAAAAAAGTCTGGGAAAAAAATACGTGTTATTAATTTTTTTCCTCGCTGGCGTGAAAAGAAAAAAGGATGGTTTGGAAAAGGGGAAAAAACATTATGAAATAAGGCTTCCGTTCTTTAATCCAAACTGCACTTTGCAACAGTTTTAGTTGCAAGTTAAATGTATTTACTCTGTGTTATGTTAAAGATTTTTTTCTCTCCCTTAAACATTCTTTTCCTTTTAATTTTAGTTTACTAATTTTTTTTTGCACCCCGCATAGGGATCTGCGTGATGATACGCTTTGTGAATGCTCAAGACTCCGTATCTTCTATTTTCCATGAATTGAAGAGTTCAACAAAGTCATGGAAGCTTTCCCAAAAGTTTTTTTTCACATTTTTCATTTCCAAGTTTTCTGAAGAGTATATAAGTAGATGCTATTTACAATTTTAATTTTTTGAGATGTATTTTGAATTCACTATCCTCTTCAAAAATGCAGCATTCTACTCATAAATTTAGTTCATGTGGTAGATTCAAATAAAAGCGATAAACAATGTGGTGGAATCAATAATTTAACGGAAAAGCTTAATTTAAGAAAATATTTCAGCCACTAATTTTTTTGCACTCAAATTTCCTTATCCTTAACAATAAGCGACTCTACTGCTGAAATAGTTCAATCTTTTGTTCAGTGGCGGCGCCACACGTTTTCCATATAATGACAAGTCATATCAAAATGGTCACAGCGAGAAAACCTGAAGTGATTGATTCCCTAAACTATTAGCTTACTTCAAAACTATTAACTAACTAGAACAAAACCATTTAAATATTTTGAATCAATCAGAGGCTAGTAGTCTCGTGTTTTTCTTCATGGTTTCGAAACAGGTACAACGAAATGAGTAATTTGCTAGAAAATTAAGAAATTTGACAGAACTCTGGCAGACATGCGTCAGTTAGGTCGTCTTAGTGTTTGTAATGAAAAAAAAAACGGATTGTTAACTTGATTCCTTAGGCCGAAAACCACTTCTCAGCATTCACTTCAAAACTATTTCACAAATTTCACCAATCTGTTTATAGCACAAATTCTGATAGCTTAATTCATACTATCAACAAAAGAGGTACTGTTGGAGTGAAAACCTTCACTTGCAATGTATTTTAAGCAATACCAGAGATTACATTGAAGTCATGTATTTCTTTTGGTACATTTCAAATAAGTAATTATCACCAGTAAATTTCCAATCCTCGTGAAAAGGGAAAAATATTTATAAAAATATGTTTCAAACTTATGAATTTTTCAAAATTTAAAATACAATTTCCTCAACTTCTTTAATTCGGCGTATTAGCAGTAATTTCCATAGCATAAAGCTTTCAATAAAGTAAATGATTACGATGTAAAAATAATTTTTTTAATTCGAATTTTCAAAAGGTCATAATCAATTTTTTTTAAATAATCATCAAAAAATGCTTTAACTACATGAATACACATTTCCTATTAATTGCAAAACATTTATGCCACTATTATTATTATTTACAATAAACAAATAGCAGCTTTGATTTAGAATAAAAAAATTCAACAAAGGCTGTTGTGATTTGGCAGAACTGAGATTGAATATGTATTTATTTTTTAAATAGTAATTAAATACTCATAAATTGGTGGTAAATAGGACACTTATCTGGGCTATAAGGTATAGTGCATGACACAGAATGCCAAATTTAAACTTTTTCATTTTTTGAAAGCGACACTAGGGCTCCCGTTAACAAGGAAAAAATGACATGTTGAGTGAAAAATGACAAATGAAGTAAGATGACTTACCAATTGATGTTCAGATGACTAAAATCTGCATAATACAACGTCAATTTGTAAACTTGCTTATCTAAGCTAGAAAACTATAGCATTTGCAGCAGATTATGTAAACATTTACAACTAGCATGGTTTCGAAATCAATAAAATGTAACGAGACATTGGAGTTTTTCTTAAGTTTGTTTGAGCTGTGTTTTGTCAAGTGAACCAAAGAACATGACTTTAATTTATCTATGGGTTCCATCGATCATTTCAAATGGGAATGTTTTTTTGTGTAACACGGCTCTGGGGTGCTGTCGTACTCCAATATTCCAGGGTAACCAATTGAAGAGTTCCGGATACTGAAATATTGTGATATCAACGCTGGTTTTCAAGCACCAGATCAGTGTAATGAAGGGTAAACCTCTTTCCAAACTTCGTCACCACAACCAATAAGAAAACTTTCAGCCACGACAGATTTAATATGCACCTGACTGTATATACGTTTATGAAGGATTGCGGATATGATGGTGGATGCTATACACATTAAATTTGCCATTTTGTAAACATAATAGCTTAAACGGATGTCTTAAATTAAAAAAATAGAAAGATTAAATACAAGAAAAGACAAAATTTTATTTTTGTCTTTTACTATTTAAATATTCTCTGACAATTTACAATTGTTAAACACCAGAATTAAGTTTATGTTTTCATTGCAGCTATTTTTTGAGGTGACGAGTGAGATAGTAAATGCAAAAGACCGCAAGTAAACAAAAAAAAATTTACAAATCGAAGCTGTCATCTTTTTGTAGTAAAACTTCCGATTTGCTATTCCTAAATTTTATGTCACTTTTTATTTAATATTTTTATTTAATATTTTTATGTATACAGCTAAGAAACAATGTTTGACTAAGATTTTCTTTTTGTAATATTGTTAAATATATAAAGTCAAGTATATATTGAAAATCAAGTTCAGAAAAAGAAAATATTATCAGCATAACCTTATTACCATTTAATTCCGTTTAAGAATCTTCTTAAAATGAATAGTTTTCATATTATTTTCGATGCAATGTTATCTTAAAGTGCTATAGTGGCCAAACACTTAATTTTTCTTTTTCATTTTCAGAAAAAAATATTAGCATCATTACTGTTACATAATACAATTTTTTTTTTAAAGAAAAACAAATCAGCGTGTGTTGAGACTCTATCAGACTATTATTCGAATTAAAGATTTTGTAGATGTCAAAAAAATTTTATTCTTACTTACAGCAAAATATATTTCAAATGCAAACTCTTCTAATAAACTCAACTTCTTACAAAGTATGTTTAAAAGTTATTTAAATATCTCTTAATATATATATATTACTGAAAGTGAAAAATAGAGATGTATCGGATCCTAAAATTTTGACGGATTTTCAAGTGAACAAACTCTGAATTACAATTTGCTAGTCAAGAAGAAGGACCTACCATTTAGGTATATTGTCGTCGATTAATACACTGGATCCGTGCAGATAATTTTTTTTACTATGACAGCTCTCTAATGCTCTCTTGTCTCAAAGCTGTCCTTATTTATTGTCATTACAGTTATAAAATTATTTTAGTCCAGAAATGTACAATAAGTATGTTTACTAAAAATTCATACTCAAACAAACAATAAGGATTTAATCCAGTAGTAGCATCTGTTTCGTATCGATAACCACTACTCTCGGGTTTAGCCTGGTACTATCGAGTCTTGCCACTCCCCCTTGATGTGCGTCTGTGCTTGTCCCACGAAAGCTGCAGAACATACAAGACTGTCAAAAGTTTTACAGGACCCAGTATAAAATTTATTGTGGACCCCTGCCCCGAAGAACGTAGACTCATTTTCATATTTTGTATAATTTTTGAAGACCTTTTATTCAAAAGCTTATATCGTTTTCGTATAAAGAAATTTTCTTTTTAAAAAACTAATTGAGAAACGCTATGTTTCTAGTAAGAAATTTTGATCTGGACAATTGTAGGGAAATTTACAAGTACATAAAGAAATAAACATTGGTGCATTTACTAATTTTCTGAAAGTAATTTTAATATGCGAATAATACAAATTTATAGCATTTTTCTACAGTTATCTCCGTAGTTTTATTCATTATAGTCTCATAAACCTAAAAAATATCAATATAATTCTTTATTACAAATTTTGTATTCGTTGAACTGTCTTATTAATTTATTTTAAATTTTTTTCAGTAATAGACTTTTGAATTTCCATGCCCTTCGTCATGGCATAGGGAGAGCTTCTTCTTGCTTTCCAGTGGCGCCATCTATGGCCAAGAATTTGACTTCTGATACACATATACATCACAGCCCGTCTTATAGGCAGGACACATTCACACACCATCCATCTGCAGATCGTAATAATGACCTGAATTAGATCATGATCACTATCGGATTCAGTACCCTCAGAGGTATTAATTTGTTATTGGAATTTGGAGAACTTTGTGACCCAGATAGATTCTATGTGCACCAGTCAACATTTGCCAGCGGAGATCGAGCTAAGGATCTTTTAAACATAGACCCAATGCCTTGCAAACCAGGCTATCCCGGCACATATTTTAAGTAAAATTATTTACTGCTTAGTTGCATGTTTTAAGTGCATTACTTCGTAGTTTCCATTCTAAATATATTTCAACTCATGGAGTGTTAAAGAATTAAAATAGTTTTATTCATTACATTGTTCATTGCATATGCAATAAAACTCTCTTTCATTAAATTTTAAAACAATACTAAATAGTACAGTTATCAGTTGAGCTCTAGTTAATAAGTTTTAAACTTATTAATTTAAAAATCATAACGCATCTTGTTATTAGCTTCTTTAGCTTCCCTTTTTTCAGCCAAGAGATTTTCAAAAAAATTGTCTAAAAAGTTCTAATCTGGATGGCAGGATTTAAAAAAAATCCCGTAACGTGTTCTATACAAACTTACTTTACATATAATTATTTGATTCTTAATTATGCGTTTTAAATGCTTTCTAACACGATTTCAACGTGTAGAATACAAAACAGTGAGATATTTCTGTTCGTTACATAATACATATTATTTCGTGCACAATAGCACCTTTCTAAAAAACAGCATAATAATACAGAATAATTTTCAATTAAGTTCTAGTTCTTAAGTTTTAAACTTATTAATTTAAAAACCATAACAAAGCTCGTTATTAGCTTTTTTTCATTAGCTCCTCTTTTTCCGTCAAGAGAGTTGTGAAAAAAAAGTTGGTCTAAAAACTCTCGAAAAGAACTATAGGCTAGAGGGCATGATTTACACGAACAAATTCCCATATCGCCTTTTCCGGATTTCCCCGACTTATCAGTTATCATCGCTTCTTTAGTCAAGACAATCAACTCCATAAATAACACACATTCATTAATTAAAACAATCAACGGCAACGATCACATCCTTGTAGCTAAAAACATCATTTTGACATGTTTTTGCGGGTAATTTTTTCTCTTTTCTCCGCCAAAATTTCTATGGGAATTGTAGCGACTAATTAAGGGTATTATCGATATTAAGGTGTCACATGTGCATAATTGGGAATAATGTCATAGCATCATTTATTCAAATTCGTATCCTTTGTTTTCTGTATAAAGAAAATCTCGTTAAAGCGAAAGCGTTGTGGAAATAAGAAAGATTTTTTACGACTTAAAAAATAGGAAAATGGATTTTTTGTGTTGTTTCACTTCAGAAATACCTGTCATCGGAGCAAAAATTCTCTATTTATAATTACTTTCATTGCTTGATAAATATTTTAGCATGTTGATGTTTTTAATTATTTTTCAGAAAGTATCTTGTCAAAATGCTGAAAACAAGTCCCTTTAGAGTTTATGACGACTTACAACTTTTTGGATGCAAAAGTTACTGTAGTGATGCAATTTTTTTCCCATTTGAGTGTTTAGGTATCAATAATGCTAATTTTGAGGAATCGGTGTTAAAAAAGTTTCAATTATCTCTTCCAATTTTTTCCGTTATTGATTCTATACAAAATGAAATCAAATCCCTAAAGGCGGAATAAAACTTTGTTTAGTAATCTTAGAGCTCTATAATAAGTTTGGTAATAGAAAAATTAAAAATTTACTTATTTGTTTTCAAATTTACAGCATTTTAGAAAATAATAGAAATGTACTAAAAATAACTTTCTACAAGAAGTTAATTGCAAAAATTCTAGTAAGCGCATTTTTAAGTCGCTGAAATATTTTATATTTTAATCACTTTTAATAGAAGTTTTACAATGCAATGTTTACAATGCATCTAAAAACGCAGATGACCGATTTAAAAAAAGTTTTATTGCATGAAATGAGAAAAAATTTCTTATAGCAAAATATAATTTCTGGAAGCGATGAAAAAAGTTATATTATTTTTGCATGACTTATGTTAATAAATGGTTTTTCTTACAGTTAAAACAGTTTGAATACCATCTTATTTATGGTTATAGACTGTTTTGATTAAATAGAAATAACAATATATAAAATAAAATAACAATTAAACAAATTATTTAACCATTTTTTTCGAGAAATTTTAACAGTAAGGAGTTAGCTAAAGAAAACTTAATTAATAATGCAAAAATAAAGACCACTTTTCTATAGTAACTTTCTAAATTTCGATTAAAGAATAGTATTCCCTAAGCTTTTGGAAAATCATAATAATGTTCGATTATTTATAGTATAAGCTCATAATGTTTGATATTTCTTTTGCAAATTAAATATATTTTAGAGCCTTACCTGAAAGCGACTAATAACCAATAAGAATATACCTTTTTATTATGCTCCGTGGAAAAAATTTCTATCAGAGAAAATTAATTTTAGGAAGCGAGAAAAAAGGCACACTATTTTTTTATCTCTTTCTAATGCAAATTCAATATACTTTAGAATCTTCATATGCATCAAACCTAAAAACGACTAATAACAAATTAAAAATACATTTTTATAGTGTAGTGCGGAGGAAATTTCTGTTGGGGAAAAATGCATTCAGAAAACGATAAAAAATCATACTATTTTTTATCGTTTTCTAATGGAAAGTAAATATTTTTTGCAATCCTCATTTGTGGAAAAATGAATCACCCTGAATAACTTGACTTACTGATTGGATTTTCTCGTATTGAGGCTCAATCTTACTGTATCGAGATATTGATCTTAAATATGCTTATTAATTAGTTAATACGATATTTTAAGTTATAAAATAAGACAGAAACGTACTTTCTCTGAATAGACATACCATTTTTTCGATAGATTAAGATTTCTGACCCTCAAAATAGGGAGAGGTAGCCCCCATCTGGGAAATATGGTTCCAATAGATGGATCACGAGAGCTGTCCTTTAATGCCCATTTTACTTCTTGCGTATTTCGCTATATTGTGTTATTTCGCTATTCGTATTATTTTAAACGAATCAAAAAGATTTTTCACACAATTATAAAATTTATTTATTTCAAGATAATTCCAAGTAAAAAATAATTTTTGAAAATTATTTATTAGCATATTGTTGTTGATTAATGCACGGCGTCTGTGTAGACAAGTTTGTTTCACTAGTCAGCTCTCTAATGTTCTCTTGTTTTTAAGAAAGTCTTATTTAATGGTCATTAAAGCTATAAAAATTATTTTAGTCCAGCTTATTAAACGTTTGCTAAAGATTCATATCTTGGAAAAACAATACTGATTTAGTCCTATGGATGGTGTTTTCTACACACTATCCATACGCTGCAAGCTCGGTACCGCCTAAATTTCAGGTTTACGGTTTCCGTTGTATTTTAAAGCCATTTGGCATCATTGTGTTTTGAGATTCTTGCAAACAATGTATTTGATTACTTCTTACTTGTGTTCTTACTTGTGTAGTTGTGTTACTTGTGTCTAACAATACTCGTATTTACAATGCTAAAAGTGTTAACACTAACGTAAGATGGTGCACAGCTTGCAACAAGAACAAACAGTAATAAACTTATGGAAAGAGGCCAAATCAAGACTGCCAAAAAAGCGAGTTATTCAAAATCTAGCAACCATGTCACCTTTTTTTACAATATATCTCAAAATAACTAAAAACAATTTCACTTCAAACTCACCAGAATTACATAATAACATTAATATCTTACGAAATACGGCAGATTTGAGCTCAGAAATTATCCCTTTTATTGAAAACAAAATTATCCGTTTGAAAATATCACCTCGCAGAATAACATGTAGTAAGCAGCTGCAAACTTTCTAACCGGAACTAGAGCAAGCATACAGCTCAAAATTGCTATTGTTTGCAGTTCTACTGAAAACTCCATCCATAGTAGCACTGTTCTGTTTCGTTTCGATAACTTCTGCTCTCGGGGTAGACCAGTCCTGCCAACACCACCAAGATGTGAGTCTGTGCTGGACCCACGAAAGCTGCAATGCAGCTGAGGAAGAACATAACTACGAACCTTTGTACAACCAAGGTTGAACAAAGGTTTTGCCCTAGGCTACTGCCCGATTATAAAATTTAGTGCTAAGCCCTGCCTCAAAACACTAAAAGATATATAATTGTAGTTTTTATAAAGATGAAAAGAAATTCTCTGCAATAGTAATTTTTAAAAAAACTAATTAATGAACACTATAATTACGTAAGAAATTTTGATTGGGACAATTTTCGGGCAGCCCCGGAACCATATTTTCTCTTTCTTCCCTCTTTCAGTACGCCTTTGGGGACATCATAGGTGTATTAATGTTACTGTTGTGTTTCGAAATTTGTCGCAAAATAAGCATGCGCACCTGGTCTAACACTATTCATGGTGCAATACCGGGTGACTTGTCCTTTCAAGAAAAAAAAAATCACAATAAATGGTTACATCTATGACTTTTATGAAGCTACATATTTTATACAAAATGTATTAAGCAATGAATATCTTAATTAAATCTGGTAGATTCTCGGTTAGTCAGTTTTGCTCCAACAGACTTTCGAATCTTAGCTTCCTCAACTGAATCTTAGCTGGTCTTGCCTCAGTTTCAGATGTACAAATTTTTGCATCATTTTAAAGAAAGTCATTTTATAATGCAAAATACAAAATTTGAACGAAAACGATCGATTAGTTCCTGAGAAATCAAATTTCAATCAGACAATTTCTTTAAAATTCGATTTCTCTGGATCCAGTCGACTAATTTCGTTCAAAATTTTCCTGCGATCTAAAATCACTTTCTTTGAAATGATATAAAATTTGTTTACTTAATTTAAAATTTATTAAATAATTTAAAGTAAAATAATAAAATATAATATATAATTATTAAAAATGATAAATGAATTTTATAATTTCGTGTGAAAAAGTTTGAAATCGCTTTAAAAGTTCTTCAGATAAGGAAAAACGCGCAAGAGGTAAAATTAACTTTTAAGTGTCTAAACTTTGGACAGCTCACCTGACAAAACAATTGAGACCATATTTTCCAGATCGGGGCAACGCCCTGTTTTGAGGGTTAGAAATCCAAATCAGTTGAATATTGAGTTATATATATGAAGTTGTATACATAATAATATATATATATTGATATTGAGTTGCATAATATATATATTGAGTTATATATATTATGTTGAATTTGAGTTATATATATANACAGTGCGCCAAATAAAGAAAGGAACAACATGTTAACTCGACAACAATTATATATTTATAACCATATTTTTTTCAATTCGGATACAATCAAAATGGAATTTTCTCATTGATATAGTGAAAGCTATTGCTTTAAAGTGATCTGTAAAAGATTCAACTTAGTCAAATATTTTGAAGATAGCATCAATGATGTTTGTTAATTTATAGCTCAAATCTAAGGAATTAGTTTATTGCTCGTTATGTATTACTTAATTATTTTTTATTCGTTATGCCAGATGATCTGAATGATCAGCGTGATCGTTGTAGCATAAGCGGACTACGTGGCCATATCAGTATTCCTGCGGTTGCCTGAAAGCTATATTACCTATATTTTGCACATAGTTATGCTTTTAGGACGTGTTTCGATAAAACTATATAATTTAAAATCAAGGGGGAATTGAAATGAATAGATAAGTTTCGTACTGGAAATAAAAATTAATAGAGATAAGAAACTATATCGTTGAGGATAATTGCGAAAAATTGACAATCTTTTTTTTATATCAATAATGCTTAGTTAATTTCGGCAATAGGAACTAATTGAAATTTTAAAAAAAGCTGTGATCTAAGAAGCAAAATTACTGTAGAAAATCTATTTATTTGTTATGTAGAACCGTAAAAAGTCGCCATACTATTATTGACTTTAATGATGCTTAATTTTGGTAATAGGCACTATTGGCATTAAGGAAATTAATGCAGTTCTAATATATACCATATATTCTCTTCCATAGGTACAAAGTATTTTATGAGTAACTTTGGTGCCTATTACAGCTGCTTTAATACTGTAATTTTTATGATAGATACTAAGGAAATACTTTTCTGAGACCCCTCGAAGATTCAGGAGAAAGTAGCTTGATTGAGGTAAATTTTAATTGATTGAATTTTAATTTAAATTTGATTGAGGTAATTATCATGTGTTGCCTAGAGCAACAGCATTAAGATAGATGATACTGAATACAGATAATCTATATTTTGATTGGATGAATGACCAAGTACGTATTTTGCTTAATCTAATAACGTAAGGTCAATGAGAACACAACAAGTAATAACAAATTTAAAAAAAAACACATTGGAATTATTTTACCTTTATTCTTACTGTTTTGTGCATAACTTCGTAGTACTGTTCAATGCTGATTTATTGATTATTTTTTTCACCCTGTGCAGAGACCGAATATTCAGCTAGTATATATAAATACTAGCTAGCTGAATACCCGTTCTCTGAATACCCGGTATATATATAAAGTGCATTCCAGATTTCAATTCAATCAGATTAAAAATTAGCTGAGTGGTCAACAGTTTATTTGATACGTACCTCCACTTAGAAAATTTAATAATAATAATAATAATAATAAAGCCTTATTCGAGTTTTAATATCAAAAAATTACACCACTTTTATTTGACACAGACTGATGTCAAAAAATAAATCGTATGAGTATATGATGGACTTATAAATCTAAACTACACTGGACGGATTTCTAAAATAGGCTTCAAGCTCCAACGAGTCATCATTCACTATTTTTTTTTCCTTTGATAGACCAAATTTTAAATTCTTGTCTTTATTACCTCCATAGGTAATTCCAAATTCTACTTGAAAAAAACATTCTCTTATTTCAAACTTTTTTTTGTTAATTTTTCTCCCAAATTAAAAACGTACAAAGCCTTTAACGCATTCGAATTGAATTTTTACTATATAAAATTACTGAGTCATATAATGATCATACTTTTTACATTATCTTTTCGGAACATTTTAGAAAAACAATAAAAGAAGAACAATATGAAAACAATATACAAAGAATTAAAAAAAAACTAAAAAAAAAACATCATCGCAGAAATCAAAATATATAGATGTTGAACACATAATCTCCCGGTCTCTCAAAATATAAAATGTTAATAGCTCTACCAGCATTTTTTATTCTACTTAAAATATCACAAAACATTCAACAATAAAAGAAAACACTCATTCAACAAAAATCCATTCAAATTTTTCTTTTGAAAGTAATTCTTTTAAAATTTCAAAACACTTTGAAAAAGTATTTTCTTATATATTTAACTTAAAAAAAGTGTGCAATAAAAAACATGCTTCTATAAATAGTATGATTGTTTTCTATAAATGCATTGTTTTATTGGAATTATCGTTCTTTATGAAATATGGCGTAAAAAATATACGATAAAAAATTTGCACCACAATATTTTAATCAAAATGAAATTTATATCGACAATTTGTTGCTACGCTTTTTCTGCTTTTTGAAAATTGTATTTTCCTTTTCCTAAACAAAATCGGTAAGAAACAATGTAAAATAAAAAATAAATAAAAAAACTTTTGTTGTATCTCTCGTCTGAAACAATGCGTACAGGGTTGTTTCTTTTTCGACGAATTTTCTTTTATAAAACAGTCTTTCGCTAAAGGATACGAATGAAATGATAAAAGAAAAAATAGAAAAGAGAAGAAGGAAAAGCGCAGAAAAATCGAATGGAATGGATATAAAAGCGATAGATTTCTTTCTTGATTTGATAGCTTTGTAATCGTACAGATGCATATCGATAGACATATTGATAGAAGAAACATAAAAAGAAAACAGAGCTTCAGGCATTGTTTTATGGAACTCAAATGAAATTATAATATGAAAAAAGCTGAGAAACAAATATTTTTTTCCACTTCCCTGAAGAGTAAATCCAAAAATGTGACTTCTGAAAAGAAATTTTGATTAAAAATAATTTAATTCAGAGATAAAACATGACATAAATAACACTTGGGAATAAATTTTTGCTGCATTTATGCAAATACTTGATCTTGCCTAATTCGGGTGCGAGGATCTCAAATCCAAAATTGGTTACACTCCTAAAGCTACATTTTTTTTTAAACTACCTTCTTTTCTTTTTTTCCCTCGAGATGTGCATTTTTAAAAATGTTATATAAAACAGGAGATCGCGTAACTGTTTCGACAAAAGACCAGTTATGGAATATCATCAGGATTAAAACTGCACAGAAACCCATTCCTGGAAATATCGTCGTATGCGGCTTGGGGTGCTTCCCTATTGTGACCTGTTCTAAAGTACAAGAAGAAGCAGCTCATAGTAAGGGAAGCACCCCTAGTGGCGTACGATAACATTTCCGGCCAAGGGTTCCTATGCGATTCTAATCCTGATAATATGACCTAAAGAAGTTTATCGCAGCATTTTTGCACAACCCTGTTATATATAACGCTCTTAAGCTTGTGCTTTGTTGACAAAAAATGGATTAAAAATTTCAGTTAAAAAAACTGGTGCTTGGAGAAAGAAATCGATAGCAAATTTGCAATCAGTGACGTGAAATTATCTCTAGGATCTGTTAAAAAATCTCAGTCAACAAAAAACGAAAAAAAAAAATAATAATTCCCTTGGAGTAATCGATTGGTTAAAATAATGAACAGTGCGCCAAATAAAGAAAGGAACAACATGTTAACTCGACAACAATATGTTAATTCTTCTAAAAATAACCTACGTTATACAAACCATATAAGATTTATTTAAATAAATTCTACTGTGCTTATTAATGAATTCAAATAACCCAAGATCAAAATGAAACTCCACAAAAAGACTGAAACAACTATTGATTATTAAAATTATTTAAGCAGTTGAAAGCTTACAACCGAATAGAGTCCACCAAACGATACAATTTCTAACTATCCCTCCCACTTTTTCGAAAAAAGACATTACCCATTTCTCTATATGTTTTTTAAATCTTATTTAGACCTATATCCATAATATGTTATTTAAATGCATCATTTGGATTCTCTCATATTCTAATAGCTTATTGTCATTTTAGCTCATTTCAATTATCGATTTAGCTGATGACTTCGTACTTTCATTTGACTTCTGTTAACTTCCCGATATGCCGCTGTATCACACAGAACATCGCGTGCTAAACCTACATTTCTGACTAGGACCGTGAGTTTTCCGCAAAGTGTTTTAAATGAGCCACCTGAAATGGGCAATCCCCTAGAGTATTAACATAATGAGAATTGTATAACGCTGCATAGTTTTCAACCACGCATATGCACCGTGACTATTCAGTCTGCACCGACTCCAAAATAATGAATAAGGTTGGGTGTGGGCCTTGATTTACCAAATGGCCGGGTGGGCCTTTCTCTAGCCTCACACTAATCATAGATTTTTACTTTTACTGGCGATAATTTTCTTATAGCTTCCATATAACTGATAACAATGAAATGTTAGTAAGGAAGTTATATCTTCTTTTAATCATTATTTTTTAATTTGTTGTTAGGTGTATCATTAGAGGCAAAGCCAACTGCTCAACAATGATTAAATTATATTGCTTTGGATGACACCAGATTAGGTTTCATGTTTTGAAAAGTGTATTAATAGAAGGATAGGAAAACTTCATAGGACGTGGTTGGTAACCCTAGTCGTTTAATCTACCCTTTTTTTTTTAAACTGACTTTTTTTAAAAAAGAAAAATTTTGTCAATTTCCTTATATCTGATTTAATGGCTTTTTCTTTCTTGATTGGAAAATTCAATGAACATAAACGTTTTTTTTTTCTGGTGTAACAGGTAGTATAAATAGTATCAGTGTAAAGAGTTATACGTATAGTTATATAAATAGTAAAATTATATTGTTACAATTGTATATATTGTAATTTTCAGTATAAATGCTTTGTTTTTGGTGTTCATTTATGTTGAAACAATTAGTATAAATGCTTTGTTTTTGGCGTTGATTTACGAGGGTTGCTTTTTAAGTAAGGACCATTTTGTTGTGTACACTAAGAGGTGACGCGTGCACCGCAATGAGTGCGTGAGTCGTGTCCTCGTATTCCTTGAGAACAACTGAGCTTAATTTCAGCTGTGTAGGTAAACTGTACTGTCAGTTCTGTGTCTTTAAAATGTTCAGATTTAATAAATCAAACACCACTCACAAGATACGGTCAGTAACGCGTTTTTAGCTGTTAAAAAACCTGTCTGCCATTCACTTGCAGATTTGTAAAGCAGCAAAATTCCCAGCCTGACAGGGGATTTTGCTACTCTATGAAAATGTCTCTCCCTGCAGCTCAGATCTCGGCTTTAATGGACTCTTTCGATTTTGAAGTTTTGGACCACCCCTCTCTATTGCCCAGACCTTTCGCTGAGTGATTTTTATCTTTACTATCTTTCAAACATCATTTTGTCGACAATCATTACAACGATGACGAATACATGAAAACGGCCGTGAGCTCTTGGTTAACGGAGCAGACGGCAAGTTTGTATGAAGAGGGTATTTTAAATCTAGTTTTAAGGTTTGATAAGTGTTTAAACAAACTTAGCAACTATGCTGAAAAAAAGAAAAACGTATGTAGAAGCTGAAAATAAACTTGCTTCTTGACAATTTTGTTTCGTTTGGTTTTTATTTTCAAACGGCTCTTACTTAAAAAACCCTCGAATATTGTAAAAAGTGGAGATTAATATTTATCCCGTACATCTACTTAATTCTTCATAATTAAATTTTTGGACAATTTATAATTTTATTTTTAGTTAGTGAATCATACATTTTTTATTTTGAGTTAAACCTTTCTGAATTAAGGGATGTTTGACCGAGTTTTAAGTATTTAAATAATTGAAACATTTTTATAAATCATAATATAAATAGTTATAAGTTGAATCATGCATGTCGTTAAATCATAAAAAATAGGAAAAATGAAAAATAATAATTAATATTGAGTAAAACATTCAAAACCTCCTTAACAATATGGAAAATATAAAAGAACAAGATCTCGTGATTACTTTGAGTGAGACAAGACTTCTTGGTTAAAAAAAACCTTAAAGCTGAAAAAAAACAAGCAGTATAATATACTCATCATTTATACAACCTGGGTGAAGTACTTTAGCATTCCTTCAAAATTTCAGAGCTTTTTTTTTTTAATTTGTAAGCATTTTACGAGTAACAACAAGCTTCGTCCAATAATTAGTTTAATTTGTTTAAAATATTGTCCTCTTTTGCAAAAATAAAAATCAATGATCTATCACATAGAGATAATAAAATAATGGGAAACACATGATAAGGTATGGTAAAAACTAAAAATATGAAATGTTATCTAACAATAAAATCAATATAATACATTCCCCTTTTTTTCAAAGAATATGAAGCTCATAACTCTTACCACAACAAAGCAAAATCAGAGAATGTCCGCGATTCCAATAAATTGTAAATAATTATTTTAGAGTGCAGTTTAAAATAAATTTGATGAATTTCCATGAAATGAAGTCGATATTTAAACTCAGAGGTAGATTTTCTTATCCCCTGTGCTTTTGAAAATCTTTAAAATTAGAGGATTGGTCTCTTATCTAGCCTGGTACAATATCTTTGTACCATGATAATTACAACAATTTTGTTCTCCAATGTTAAACTTATATTGCTTATACATTTTATAGCTTTCCCGGTGTTGAATGTTTTACATTGATTTCTTATTTCGTGTCACAAAATGATGCTTATTTTTCGTTAGAAATTACTTGTTATTGTAATAGGGATTGTTAAATGTAAAAGCAAAATTGCACATATCTTACTAGGATTTAAATCTTCATTAAAAATATTTTATTGCATAATTTGGATAATGCTCGTATAATACAAATTAAATTACAGCTAACAATTTTTAAAAACCAATCAGCTAATAAATATTGAAAAATTATCTCTTAACCACATTCACTTCCAGAATATTCCTTACGCTTTCTTTTTTGAAAAAGAAAATAATGATTTAACAAGTTTTGAGGGGAAAAAAAGGAATAATTATTTCAAGCTTTCAGCTTTTGTAAAATCAAAAATGTGATAAAAATCTGTTCTGTTATCGAATTAGAAAAGTAATACACATTTCCTTTCTTCAAAAGTTAAAAAGTTCATAATTTTTAACGCAACAGAGCATAAACGGCTTTCCGTGATTCCAATAAATTTTAATTAATATTTCTATATTGCATTTAGAAATAAATCTGAAGGATTGCGACCAAACGAAGTTGACATTTAAACGTGAGTTGCATTTCTTACAACAAATGAGGTTCTCTCACCGGGCTTTTAAAAATCTTTTAAGTGAGAGGATGGATAGCTAAGTTTTTTTAAATCAATATTGATTGCAATGATTTTGTTTACATGTTCCTCATTCGGTTCAATTAAAAAAATAATATTTATCTTTATACTATAAATAGTTGCTTGTGTTCTTGTAATTTTTGTATAAGTTTAAAAGTAAAATTACACTTTTTTTAAGATTCAAACCTTTGTATAAAGAGGAATTTAATTACATTGCTTAATTTCCATGATACCCATAACATAAATTAATTTTACAACTTATAATATTCAAATAAATAAATAAAAGTTTTGAGATCTCATTCGATTCTATACGCTTCAAGAATATTATATAAACTTCCTTCTTTGAAAAAATATTGATTCAAAAGTTTGTATAAACACAAAAAAATTAATCAATAATATCGCACTTCCAGCGCCAAAAGTAATGTGAAATATATAATAAAAACTGTTCCGTTATTTAATTAGAAAAGTAATAAAAATGTTATTTTTTCATGAGATATGAAGTTTATAATTTTAACCCAACAGAGAGTAAACAACTTTTCGTAATGCCAATAAATTTTAATTAATAATTTTATATTGCATTTAGAAAAAAATTGAAAGAACGAAGTCCATATTTAAACTTGCTGGAGTGAGTCGCATTTTCCCCTACAAATGAGGTTCTATTACCCCTTTTTAAAATTCTTTTAAATGAGATGATGCGACACAAATTTTACCCTCAAAACAATATTTATTACAAAAAAAATTTTTCTCTTATCCCTATGTGTCCTATGATAGCTTTCATGGTGTGAAGCGTTTAACATGTTTCTCTTTCTGTTCAATTCAAAACATAAAATTTATAGTTATATTATAAATGGTTCCTGCTGTTACAGTCGTTTTCATACAAATATAATAACAAAAATACACTTTTGTTAAGATTCAAATTTTTATAAGAAAGGAGAATTTAATATATTGCATAAATTTTTCCAATACTTAGAACATAAATTAATTTGCACCTTGCAATTTTCAAAAATGAGTAAATAAATTAAAAATAAAAGATAAAAACATTGAGCTAGTGAATTTTGAAATGAATAATCAATTATTCCTATACTCTCCAAGAATATTATCTAAACCTCTTTCTTTGAAAAAGACAATAATGATTTGAAAAGTTTTGTAAAAATCAAAGAAAATATAATCAATAATTTTACACTTCCAGAGTTAAAAATAAAGTAAAACATGTAATAAAAATTTGCACCGTTATCCAATTGGAAAAGCAATAGAAATTTAATTTCTTCAGGAATTCGGAAGTCAATAATTTTAACTGCAACAGAGCGTAAGCGACTTTTCATAATTACAATAAATTTAAATTAATATTTCTATATTGCATTTAGAAATAAATTTGTTAAAAATAAATTACGATCAAACAAAGGCGACATTTAAACTTATTGGAGTGAGCAGCATTTCCGACAACAAATGAGGTTCTCTTATCGTGCTTTCGAAAATATTTCAAATGAGAGGATGGGTCGCAAATTAGACTTAGAACAAAATTTATCACCATAATTTTTGTTTTCAGGTATTTAATTTACATTACTTATACGCCTATAGCTTTCGTGACTAGAAACATTTTACACGTTTCTTATTCTTTTCAAATCAAAAAAAAGTTTTATCGTCATATTATAAATGGTTTCTACTGTTGCTGTTGCTTCAGTATTACAGCTAAGTTATTATACGGAATAAAGTTATAAGTTATTATCTGAATAAAATAGCAAAGTTACACTTTTTTTTAAGATTCAAATATCAAAAAAAGATGAATTCAATTATACCGCTTGATTTTGCTGGCACTCATAACATATATTAATTCACAGTTAACCTTTTTAAAAAAAAAATTTCAAAAAATAGATAAAAAAATATTGAGCTAGTGGATCTTGAAATAAATAATCAATTAATTCCATGCATTTCAAGAATATTATTTAAACTTCTCTCTTTGAATTAAAAAGTTTTGTGAAAAGGAACGAAAAAGAATCAATAATTTCGCACTTCCAGCTCTCAAAATAATATGAAATATGTAATAAAAAACTGCTCCGTTATCTAATTAGAAAAGTAATACAAATTTTATTTCTTCAAGAGTTAAGAAGTTCATAATTTTAACTGTAACAGAGCGTGAACGCCTTTCTGTGATTCCAATAAATTTTAATTAATATTTCTATATTGCATTTAGAAATAAATTTGAAGGATTACGACCAAACGCAGTCGACATTTAAACTTGTTGGAGTGAGTCGCATTTCCCGCAACAAATGAGGTTCTCTTACCGCGCTTTTGAAAATCTTTGAAATGAGAGGATGGGTCGCTAATGTACCTTGGCATGCATAAAGGGAAAGATATCCATTTAATGCGCAACATCTACCTGCATGGTGAGCTTTAGAGGGTGTTGAACCATTTCAACAGAGCTTTCTTTTAGTTTTTTTACCTCGACTCAAGTCAGCGATCGCTTGTTTTGAACACACTAGAAGCTTACTTCATCAATCTTCATTTGAACTGCTATCGGGGAAGCTTTATACTCATACTGTACTTCTTCCTTTTGCCTCTTTGCCCAAGATGCGTGGGTGGAGAGGGAAGGTCTGCAATGAGGGTGGAACACTCTTCACCCCTAATGGACAGTTCGATGCTCTTTTTTTTTCTCTCTCTCTCTCTCCTACTTTTTTTTTATCTCTTCTCCTACCTAGCTTTAGAAACAAGTCTCTTGATCGAGAATCCAGCTTGCACTAAAGTGAAGAAAACGTTTAGGGTAGACTCTGAAGATGATAATGCCCCACCCCCTTACAGAACATTTTGTCTAAAGTCGCGATTTTGTTTACTTTTCTGATGTTCTTTCCATGCGATTCTTCGCTCTTTCATTATTATTACACTTTTCGAGTATCTCTATTATTCCAGATTTCCGTCAGGGATTTGAATGGAGAGCTGAAAAACTTTTGCACTTACGTATGGTATATATAAAAAGGACTACTCGCTTACTACGCATCAAGTTGGAAGAATTTTGATGTTCTCTCCCCCTCTCCCTTGTTTCCGATTCTTTCGATAAAATAGAAAATAAAATTGGGAAATAGATGTGTTAAAGGTGGATATCTATTTATTTCTTCAGAATACTGGGTTTATAAAACTTGGGTATAGAATAATTTTCTTAAATGTTTTTTTTTGTAAGTTTGGATTTAAAAACTAAAATAATTGGAGGGCTTGTTTCAAGAATCAAGTAGGTCTACATTCTTTATTTGATTTTTTATTGTGGGTAATATAACCACTTCAATTTGCGTAAGAAATATGCACAAATATGACATAAGTCATCTGTTGTATATCCAGAGAAAACAATTCTGGCAAAATTACTGTAATGTATGGTAATGACATTTATGGTATAAAAAACATGATTATAGTAAATGAAACCAAAATAGACGGTATTTAAATCAATCATTTGGTAATTTTTCTGTTCATATGGTAACGGTTTACAGTAAATTAAAATTTTCAAAATTATAGTTCTTATTACTACACACCGAGTTGGAAACTAAAAAGTAAACTTAACTGAATAAATGGTTTTCATGCCAGATATTATGATAAAACTAACAAATTTTATCACATTTAATAAAACCATATTTTATTGTTAATTTTAGTAAAATTATTACCAAAGTGCTTCGTTAAAAATAACCTAAATTTCTGATGTTCCTATAGATCCAGAAACACGGTAAATTTTACAATTTTTTTGTATTTTTGACAATATTGTTTTCTGCGTGTGTAGTAAATAGTGAGATGAAAACTACACAAATCCTTTATTTTACGCATAAAATATTTTACTGTGAAAAAATAATGCATTTTTTATAACACTAGAGTAACAGATGGGTCTGATTTGCCCCGTCTTGTTTTTACTTATCTGTAATTCGAAAACAACCTATTGGAGGAGTTGAGTATTTTTTTACTTTTCATAGTTTGTCCCAATTTAAGTGCTTTTTTAATCATTCATATATTAACGTATAGAAACGTATGTATCGAACCTTAGAATGACAGAAGGTGCAAAAGTGATCCCGTAGGTATTTTGCTCATGTCTTAATCCCAGGTAGTTTTGGTTATAAGGTACTCTTTGATATATATAGGTTACCCCAGTTTCATTAAAAAAACAGGAATATTACAGCATAAATAAAATTATTATTTATAGAGAAAAGGAAACTCAATATTATCGATTAAAAAAAACTAATATATACGTCTAATTCCAAAGTCAGCGTTCCGTTTAATCAAATATTTTCGCTAACCAAATAGAATTAAATACCACAGAATTTCGATGATCAAGTCTATAATATGTTTTATTAAATTAATTATGATTATTTCTGATTATTATCATAACTTTTAGATCTTTAATGTCTAATTGATCGGCACACAAATAATCTGGGAAGTACCAAACTAACCCATTCAGTCTTTCTAGGTAAACAGCAAAGCTCTGAAAACTAAAACTAGTCCCAAAAGTAGTAACTAGTAAAAAAAAAAAAAGCTAGTAACATGAATAAATAAAAATAAACTTGTAACGAAAGTAAATAAATAAATTAATAAAAATAAATTAATAAATCAATAAATGAACGAAAATAAATAAATAAACAAAAATAAATAAATAAACAAAAATAAATAAATAAACAAAAATAAATAAAGAGAAATAAATAAATAAATAAAAAAATTCCCCTTTTGAAAGAAGAGAGTAATTCTGTAAAACTGTTTTCCAACGATATCAGGTTTGTTACAGGAAAGCACGCAACAATCCCAGGAGCGATTTTCACCAGGTGCGTAGTGAGGAAAATTTTAATTTTTTATTTTTACAGTCCACTCGATGTTTGATTACTCCAAAAATCAAGATGATTGAATTTTTAAAAGTTTGGCAGTTTTAATGGAAATCCTAAAAACTAGAGATTGAACTTAAAAGCCAATATATTAATGAGAAATTATATTTTAAAAAATCACACCAAAGCAATTTCAATTAAACATATTTTCTTCGTTTCCCAAACATTCGTGGAAAGTAAAAGTTTCTTTCAAAAAGTCAAAAATCAATGTATAAGTACTTTCAATTAACAAATTATTATTATAAACTTCAGTTTTAGAAAAGTAACCAATGAAAAGTTCTAGTATAAGTAAAAAATACTTTTACTGCAAACTGAAAGTACTAATTAGCAAACTTTTATTAAAAGAATTGAGTAGAAAACCAAACATCATTTATAATTCAAAGTATAACTAATTTGATCTCAAACATTTAAAGACTAATATGCTAGTAAATTTACCATGACATTAGAATCCAAACATTTCTTGAATCAAATAAAAATGAAGTAATATAATTTGTTCATTTTCATTACTATCTGAACAAAACAACAATATAGCAAACATAAGCGGAAAAAAATAGCATAAGCGCATGCTCAGAAAAACTGGCACAACAATCAACCACAATTTCAAGCTAACATCATAAGTTATGAAATTTTGAACCATATTTCTGTTCAAGTTGAACTATGGTACCACGCATTCACTTTCAAAAGGAAATATTTTCATGATGATATAGTTCAACTAGGCACCTTATTAAGGTTAGGCAAATTTGAACAATATTATGGAGCAACGAATTCAAAAATTTCTATCAGTGTATTCAATATATATTATTATTTTGACCGAAGAAATGATTTTAGGACCAGCTTCTTTTTTAATTAAGCTGATTCCTTAATGCAATTTTTTTTAACTGTTATTTTTTACAAGTGTTATTTAGTTTATGTAAGAAATAAAGTTTGATTTTATTTTATTAAAAACTTCATTCGCTTTAAAAATATAAAAATCTGAAAAACAGTAGGCATGTTACAGGTGCTCATTTTCAAGACTTGTCAAACGTGAATGAGAAGAAACAAAAGTGATTTAAAATAAAAAAAGGTAAAATTAGCTTCGAAAAATAAAAAAATAAAGGTGAATAACAAGAAAACAAGAAAAGCCTCCTTTGCCGAGAGAGGTAAACCAGGGAAAATACATTTCCACGTGCTATGGAGAGGTGGTGAATTCTACCGTTAACAAGGGAATCAGCATTCAAAATGATTTTTTTTACTGTTGATGTAACGGTCACGGTTAATTTGTTTTCAAAAATTCATTAGTAATTTAATTTAGTAATTGGACCAAAAAAGTGTTTCTTTGTAAAACTAATTGTTATGACATTATATTGCCTTTTTATGACATTATAAATGATGCATAAAATCTCACCCATTGAGTGAGATAAGACTCGATTCCACAAGATAAGTAATTTTAATAGTTATAAGTACTTTATTCAGACAAAGTACGAATCGAAAAAGTACTTGAAAAAAAAACGCGTTAAACTTCCGAATTATTAATGATATTAACTCATGTTATATTTCATTAAGTCAAGCATAAAAATTGGTTTGGAAACAATACTTTATTTGTCTAAATAGTAATGTCCGATGCACAAATAGGTACAAGCACAAAATTGTAATTTTTATGCATAAAATCAACCATTATAGTTTCTTATCTTACAGCTCGCTTGTCTCGTGCTCATAAAAACTGCACGGAAAGGAATATCTTACTTGTCTAGATAGATATTAACGAGATAAATATGTCAAAGGTGTAAAGAAGCACAAGTCGAAAATAAGGCCTCATATACATAAAAATCTTTGTAACTATTTATCATATTGACTCATGCATGGTACACTGAGAAAAAAAAAGCATGGTCAAAGCTACCAGAACATTGTAACGTTTACCATGTTCTTGGCTCTATGAGAACACCCAAAAGCTCGGTAATTGTTACTGAAGCGCTTTGGTTGTGATTTTAAGAAAATAAGCAATAAAATACTGTTTTATAATGTATGGTAAAATTTGGTAGATTTGGAAAAAGTTGGTATTTTTATCCTGATACCTTAGAGCATGGTATAAAAATAGTTATTTGGTTAAATTTACTCTTAGCTTTTTTATTTTTTACTGAATGTGTTGTAATTTTAACTGCAATTTTGAAAATAAGAATTTCCGGTAAGCCATAACCATAATGGAAAAATTATCAAATAAATGGTTTAAATACCTCATATTTTGGTTTTACTAACCAGAATTATGAGTTTATTTTGCAAGAAATATCATCACACAGCAGTGTCATTTTTCCAGTTTTGTTTCGTCATGTAACATTTTATTGAGTGTAAAATTAGTCAGAAATCAATATTTTGCTGATCCTATTTAGTAAAACTAAGAAACAAACATAGTACTTTTCGTACATAAAGTCCTTATAACTTCTCAACTATTCATCCTATTCAGCGTTAAAAAAGATCGGTTGCTTGTATTGAGAATATTCAATAGGGATAGAAGCGTACAGGGATGATTAGGACTGTTTCCAGCTATCATTAATAATAACTTATCAATGTTTTCTATAAAAAAATAAATACATAAATAAATAAAAATAAATAAAAAATCTGAGCATTGAATTTTCCAATGAAAAAATCTAATTTTACTGGATTAATTTTAAATAAAGAAAACCTTCATTTTGTAAACACCATAATTGACTTGAAACTAACAGAACTATTATAAGTTTTGCTGATAATAAGCCTAATAACAATAATAACATCTTAACATAATAATATNCAATGTTTTCTATAAAAAAATAAATACATAAATAAATAAAAATAAATAAAAAATCTGAGCATTGAATTTTCCAATGAAAAAATCTAATTTTACTGGATTAATTTTAAATAAAGAAATTCTTCATTTTGTAAGTATCATAATTGACTTGAAACTAACAGAACTATTATAAATTATGCTGATAATAAGCCTAATAACAATAATAACATCTTAACATAATAACATCTTTTCTCTTAGGACCAAGAAAATAAAAGATAACCAATATCATAATATTTCAAAATTGCGTGAGTCATATTCCAATGAATGGAGGAGGGTACGAAATTAATATAATTTGAATTTGCTCAATCCTCCCATATATATATATATATATATATACATAAGGGAAAAAACGTGATGAAAAAACGTCATATGAAAAGAGTATGGCTTATTTCTGCATTGCACCAAGACCTTCATATATCGCTTGTTTTGCTGTTATGGGTAAAAAGTAGTGGTCAAAATAAAAAGAACACTATTTTTAAATGGTACTTTGGTATATGCGTAACTAATAGTATCTTAGACACTAAACGCATAGAATTATTTATTGCTTCAAATGCATCAACGATAAGTTTATCAAAGAAACATTTATAAAAGATAAATTTATCCAATACAAGACAAATTGAAGATTAAAAGACACATGTTGGAAAAAATTCTACATTAAAAATTTAAAAAATATCTAGATCTCTATAACATCAGTATTTCAATATACAACAAGTATACTACCGTTATATTTGTCTTTATTGCGTTTTTGTTAATTACTTCATTTTCTAAATTTCACCTTATTCACAGAGAAATGAACCCTTTAACGCATGTGGGAAACGGTGTCCCTTATATATATTTTTTTTTTCTTCTGACACTCTAATTACAAGCAAAAATAAATTTTGGTATTTTTCTAATTTTAAAAAAACAGTCTAATAGTTACTAAAAATATCTGTTACATTATTGAAATTATATCTGTACTAAAATATAAAATCCAAAAAAAAAAGGTTTTTTGAAATTTTCTTTTCATTCATAGTCAAACATTTATCAATAACTCATTTTGTAAATTAAAGACATTTTAATGATGAATAAGTATTTCTCTGAGATCTAATTAATTATAGTTTGGAAGTGAGCCGTGTTTGAGAGATTCAGTAGTAAAAGACATGGAAGATATCATGTTTACTATTCAAGTAATTCAAAAATACTTAGAAAAACTGCCAATAACAGAAAATTATCGAAAACATTAAATAGAAAGGGAGTACTGGAAACAGGTGAGGAACGCCATCTAGTTCAGATTTACTGAATCAGTAAAATATATTTTGGTTTCGATTTTTAGACGATACTTCATTTAAACTTTTTGCATATCACTAAAGCCTTTTTCAAATTTTGAATTTATAACCTGTGTTTAATAATGAAAAAAAAAACAATGGTTAATATTGCATATGTTTTTCAAAGACTAGATTTTTTCTAAAATTCTTAGAAAACTATACTTTTTTGAAATGTATTATGAAAATTGATTGTTAAATCAACTAATATTTTATAATCATGATATTTCAACAGCATTAGAATTAATTAAAGAGGGTTTAAGTTACATCACTGTCGTTACGCAATATTAATTAATCACAAGAAACGGTTGTTTTAGCTCTGAAAAAGAAATAATATTGCATTTAAAACTGAAGAAAATAAATTAATAATTTTCTATTCTATATATAGTATTAAGTTTAAAAAATGGGTTAAATAGGTAAGAAACTTATACAGTACGTTCTAGACAAGTGAGGTATTGTTTTCAATGCATTTTTGATCTGAAACGAATGAACTAAACTCAATGCAGTCTGACTAATAGCTTAGAAATTATTAAGGCTTTTTATAACAAGAGCAGAAATTTAGACTATTCATATTTATGCATCTGATATTGATAATCTAGGCAAGTGGGATATTGTTTCTAATATAGTTTCTTACACTGAATTAAATTAGTCAAAATATTTTGCGAGAACTGATAATATAGAAACTATGAGGCTTTATATAGGAAAAGTATAATATTTTGTTGAACTTTTCTACAGAAAGCCATAATCTTATAAAATATATTGAAACATTAGGACTACTTAAATTATGCTATATTTGAAAATAAAAAATGCATCATGAATTTTGTTTATTATTATTCATATATTAAGGAAAATATAATTATCAAGAAATTTATATTAAAAAGCTAAACATTATCTCTAGTAATTCATTCAAATACTAAGAATGAATTACTTTTATTAAAAAAGTTCAATTTAATTTCTATTAATTGGATACAGGAACTAAATATTACAATTATGTCTTTTAATCACGTCGGAAAATCAAAGTAAATGAAATAAATTATTTGAAATCATTTTAAAACTTCTAAATACAATACATCTTATGATTCTTCTTTATTTTTTTCTTTAAAAAATAATAATTTGTAGAAAGAATAACGTGTGAAATATTTTAAAAGAATATGAGGTATATATGCGAAATTATAGTAAGTATGAGGGCCTAAAAAGGAAATTAATTATAGAAACTAATCGAAAAAACTATTAAAATGTTTTAGATTTTTATACTGCTTAAATATGAAAAATAATAATTTATAATTATCATATAAAACTAACAATCTTTCAATTCAATTTATAAACATCGAAAATATTGATATATCTAAACTACACAAATAGGATATGCGAATCCGGGAAAGTTTGATGTAGGCGACACTAAACCATGGAGAGATAGGCTAGTTTCATGGCTAGGTAGAGGCAACATCTCCTAGAAGAGAGAAAGCTTTCGAAAGGGTAACCATAACCAAGAAATTTAATACTTTAGTAGTCCTAACGTTGTGACATCTTTCTTATTATTCCTACCTATTATCTATTCTACATCTATTCTTATCTTATCCTTCTTTCTTATTCCTATTACATTGGATTACTAAAGTGATCCGTGCGGAGGCCTTCTTCTCTTCTAGGAGATGTTTGCAGAGGGCTCTTCAAAGTTTTTCTACAGTCACAAAACAAAAACCTAAAGTAATAACTATAAATAGAATTCTAATATTTCTTAGCCGAGATTTATTGGAACCATGAGTGTAGATTACGGTTTTACATGAAAATAACCATAATTTCTAACTACTCTCATGTTTAGCTTTCCCCTCTAAAACTTGAAAATTTGAACTATATGTTTTTTTAATATTAATTTAATATTAAGCATGTTTATTACCATAGTATAATATCATTCAATATAGTTCAAAACTGTTATCATTTATGTTAAAAGTGTTTAGGAAAAAAATAACAGATCCCAACTTACAACAAATGCTTAGATAATGCGTGACAAAAGACTAAAAATAAAGCATGAGATTCCCCGATCCCTTTCCGCTTAATATAGGGTACGCGTCAAAGGATACAAATCTATAAGAAGACTAAGCAAAATATCTCTTCGGACAAATCATGAAAGGAGAATATGAAAAGTTTGTCATACCCTAATTTATTTAATATGCCAGCATAAGAAGCATAATACATGGTATCCACAATTAGACGAACGGTTTTCAAGAATTTATCAGGAGAATATAGTTAAGGTTATAAAAAATTGTAGTACATTTATGTGACAGAGCTAAAACTCTCCTCCCAGAGTACCTGGTATAATTTTTAAAGAATTCAACAGATGGAGGTACAAGTAATAAACCAGTAAATAAAAATAATAAAAATTAAAATCACTACAGACTTTTCACGATATTTGTTTTTCTGTTATAAATTTTTAAAATTATCAATATATATATATATATATATATTTATAAAAAATTTTAAACATGCGTCAATGCCTGAAATACCTTAATACCAAATGCATGCAAATACATCAAAATAATTTTTATAATATTAAGAAATGCAAAAAACTGTGTATGCAACATTATAATTTCTGATTATCTTTCTCACGTAGAATTATCCAATTTTCTCTCAAAATTTGAAGTCTTCTGGGATCTGTTCTTTTGATGCTAAGCGTCTCTAATTAAAAAAAGAGGGAAAAAAACTATTATTAACGGTGAAATTATGACCACACTTGAACTTCATAAGCTGCTTGATGATGTATTGTAATATGTAGCAAAAACTTATCAGTGAAACTGTTATGAAGTATCAAAATTAAAAACTGTTAATTGTACCAATTCCAATGGTTCCATTAATGTTTGTCACAATCCAATGAATACACCGATAGTTCTAGTTCTGACGAAGTTATTTTGTTTCTTTAAATGAATCTTAGTGAAGATTACATTTATTGAACTGAAGACAGGTGAACTTCATTTTTTTAAATACCATAAATTGTGTTATGTTATTGTATTTAAAGACGTAACACTTCACAAAATTCCAGAAACAACCATACAAGATTTTGTGTTTATGATAAAATTTATAAAGTCATTAGAATATTTGTAAAAAAAATGAAAGCATTAAAATAATATCTAACTTCAAGAATTTTTATCTAATTTTGTGAGGAATAAGTACAATTTTTCATAACTGGTTCGAAACTGCTACTGAGATCCCATTTTCAATTAAATAAGAATTAAGCTACTGTTTTATTTATAATTAACATGTGTTTCAAAAATCTAAATTATTAAGAGTTAAATTCTCTGAGGAAAAAAAATTATATATATATGTATATACATACAAGAAAACACGAAGAAAGTTAAGAAAAACAATAAGTTTCATTTATTGGGCAAAAGCTGCAAGTAAACAGAACTCTTTAGATAAGTTCAAAATGAAGATAAAAAAAAGGAAAATTATAGACATATGAAGAAAGAGAAAAGGGGGGGGGGAATAATAATGAAAAAAAAAGTAACAAGAAACTGATTAAAAAAAAAAGGATTAAATTTTTTTTAAAAAAACCGGAAAATAAAAGATATAATCTTTTCATCAGCCCAGACGATTATATCCGCGAAAAAGAGTGCTTTCTGATATTGTATCGATATAGCCAAAGCAAAATATATTAATACAATAGTGTGAGGAGCGTGCACGCATTTTTTTGATATAATTTGCTTTGGTTATATTGATACAATATTAGAAAGCACTTCTTATTGCGGATATAATCGTGTCAGCTGATGAAGAGATTATATCTTTTTATTCATTTTGTTTTCCAGCTTTTTAAAAAGCTTTTTTTTAAATAAATAAATAAAATTTTTGCTTAAATATTTTATTTTAATAAGTTTATTGTTCTCTTTTCATTAATTTTTATTATTTTCCATGTTTTGTCAATATTTTAACTTATTTTATGAGTTCTATCT